>NW_017100131.1:563613-580019 GCF_001263275.1 Habropoda laboriosa | reverse complement strand
CCTACACAGAGTGTATACACATCTATGCAGTCGGGTGAACGCTGTTTACGCGGCCGCAACATGCGTCCCTCCGCTATAGTCTGGCCAAATATATTGGCCGGTCACGGCCATTCCCCCACCGACAAACCCTAACTGAACCAGACCCGTGTGTTTAGCGGTTCGACAGGTCAACGTCATAGGCACACAGCCGCATTTGTTCTTGTAACGCGATCTTCACCTTACTTCTAGGTAATACACGCTCTTGTAGCGCCGGCTATTTTGTTGGAAACTTGACTTAAAGCGCCGCGATATTTACGAGTTTTGTAGAAGCATGCACTTTTACGAAATAAAATAAAGTAACTCTTGTAAAACAGAAAATTTCTATTGAAAAACTTTGCATAGTGCTCGTTACAGGCACAGCGACGATATTTAATGATATAAATATTGAGTCACTTGCTGTTCGAGAGATATAATATTTTTTTCTGCGCAAACATGTAAAAGAACGCATTTAAGCGAGTCTTAAAGCGGGTCCGGCGCTTAAAGTGTTAAGGTGCGCTTAGTCCTGGTTCGTCCTCCATTTTCAAAAATTCGCGCTCACTTGGCGTATATCCGTGCTCGTTTGGACTTGAATTTTGTCGAAGTGAGGGGCGAACGAGCATACGTTCGTTTGGTCTAAACTTACCTTTACGCGGGTACACCTTTCTGTATTTTTTTCAGCAATATGCTTTCTCCGTGTTATACTTTGCAAAGGCACGGCAGATACAGTTTAACCCTCGCCCAGCGAATGCAGGGTCATTTTTGACCCAGCCTTAATTGCCGCTCTGTTCGTCATCTAAGAATCGGAAAATCGCACGGAGACGTTGAAACGTGTCTGAATGTCTCTAAACTTCCCGAAGCACTTCGCAAAATCCGTCGTCTCGAATTACGGTGTGCCATAGGATCCGAGCGTTGGTTTCGGTCTTATCGCTGTTTGCATAAACAACGTCGTTTTGGTGACAACGTTCGTGCACTGTACTTCGGTAATGTAGAAACAGTGCTTACTTTCAAAGAACACAACTTTTAGGCAGTATTTTTAATAGCAGCGAACAGGCAACACGCATTTGTATATCCCAACGAGAAAAGTATAGTAATACGACAGTAGCAAAAGTGAAATTTCTAAATTTCTATTATTATTATAAATAAACTTTCAAATTCATGTGTAACGAATGTGTACAGTATCAGTAATAAATAAATATCTACATAATATGCTATATTTATAATGTGATTCTATAATATTTTATACAAAATTCTTTTTTCAAAACGGCGAGTAACGAAATCTTTACCAAGGGTCAAAAATAACGTCGTCTGAGGGTTAAAGACAGAAGGGAAGGATTTCATAGGGCGACTGTTAGAGTGGAACCGAAAAGCGACGGAGGAGAAATGGCCTTGACCGGCCGATACATTTGGCCTTTACTATAGTTACACCGCGAACCCGAGTTCTGTCTGTGTTTACGCCATTTGTCTGGCACGCGTGTGCCTCGGCATGCCGAGGCACGTTTAAACGTTCACGCGCTGGACACGCGGGGACACGTCCAGCGTCGCGATCTGAAAGCCTGCTGTCATCGAAAGACGCTTGCGGGATTCCTCGAAAATCGCCGTGTCGCCACAGCTGGTCGAGCGGAGGAAAATATTGTGCTAGAAACGGTTCGGAGGTGATGTCACACTCTGGACGACAGAAAGGATGAATGAAATTTGAATCTGATGCTCGAACGTATCATTTATAATATTATTAATTTGTGGTTTATAAAGAAAATGTAAAATCAAACGAATTTTCACTGCTACTCATTTCACGCCATTTTTGTAACCACTAAAAACAGACTGACATGATAATTTTGGTAATCCGAAAATTCCAATTTCCTTCTTTTGGAATTTTTTGCCACTTTTTGGTTATCCGTATATCATTAAAACTATAGTAGATACGAAAAAATTGTTGGAATGAAAATTGAACGGCTTTATATGCTCTATAAAACTGAGTAATGAAATTGTTTCAAAAGAGGAACACTTTCCATTAACGTTATTTTAAAAAACTTTGATCTCCTTGTCAGCCCCAAAAATATATAGTAGTTACGTCTTCGTTACGTGCACAAACGAACTGTAACGCAGCTATCAGTTTAATACACTACGGTAAGAGATGAAATTATCGTATTTTATTACATTCTGCTTGAAAACGTTTCAATTATGCAAATTGTGCACTTTCAGATATATTAACTGCAGAAATTAATTACAGACATGTCTATGTAATATAATCGCTAACGCACCGCGTGAGAAGAAGGAAGTAATTTATCGTCCTTCGTTACCAGTCAGATTCATCGAAGTATATCGTTAAGTCTCGCAAATAAAGTAATACGCTGCTTCAGAAACATTGTCGGAGAAAATTGAAAATAACTCGAAGTAAAAATTGCAAAAAATATTCCAATAATTTTCAGAAATGTTTACTGCTTTAGGGAGGTTCAGCTGTGCCGATATTAAGGACTTTGTCCCGAGATATTAGCAAGATTTAAAAAGTAGTCAAGAAGGCAAGCACCGAAGCGCAATCTTGAACGAAACACAAAGGACGGTTCTCGCTCGAGGAACGGCAATAAACTGAAGAGTCCTTTCTGAAGTGACCACCGTGTAAACCCATTACACCCTTTCAACGCCTGTGACCGAGTTCTTTCATTTGCTCTGTGGTTTCGTTCGCACCGGTCTGTCGATCCTTTTTTACGACGAGCTGGGAATCTCTAATCCCGCATCGCACGAAATGAATAATCTCACGTGTAAAAAGTCGAGAAACGTCACTCAAAATCGAAAAGTAGAACGAAGAATAAATAACGATCAAATGTTTGCTATTAGCGAATCGAAGCAATACACGGGAGAAAATTGGGATTGGTGCGCTAGTGAGATATTTATGGCAATATTTGGCAACGTTTTTAACATGTAAATGCAGGGAAATATCTGTATTCAGTAATGTATTGTCCGTTTTGACTTATTACCTTTTCCCATCTTCTAGACAGGTTTATAATCCCACGTTCACAAAAATCCTCTTTTTAAAGGGCGCACACCATCTCGAGGTGTCTAAAAATAGGTAAAGTTTGGGAATTTTTTTCATAGATAAACTACTAAACGAAAAATTTCAATTTTTTCAGAGGATACAAATGTAACTTTCATCTTCCTTTCTTAATTTTGAAAAAGTAAAGTCACTTTATCATTTTTCAAGAAACATCAAAGAGTTCTGTCATTTTCATTTTTTTCATCTTTACGTTTCACTCACTTAACTCTTTTATCGCCGTTCACGTTCACCCTTAATCACACTCTACCATTTGCCGTACAATGTTGAACAATGAATCACCTAACCTGTCGCTGATAATTTGCCAGTGACTGATAGTAATGAAAACAGTGACGCGCCCGGAGGAGGTGCCAAGGGGCTCAAGCAAAAACACGCTAGAAATTTGTCCAAAAATCTCTTCCTAATTAAACCACATTCTTTTATTTATGTTGAATCGTATCTTATGAATTAGCGGTCACCTAAGGAAGGAATGCACCCAATTAATTTCGTCGGATCTGCATTAAAAATATTTTTCTCCGTTCAACTCGTCTCCCCCTGAAGTTAAATCCTGAGTGCGCCACTGGAATCACAATGTATCATACAAGGCCACTGCGATTACAAAATGCACGTCGATAAAAATGAACCATTTCCGTTCCCTTTTACTCATAATAATTCTTCGATAAAAACACACTTACAGTTGCATCACTTCTACGTGCAAGTAACCTCCAAAACAGCTAGAACAAGTCGAAAACCGTGCCAAAACGGTTATCCAGAAGAATCGTCGAATTCCGTATTAGGGAACGAAGAAAGCGGTACACCGTGGAGCACGAGTATACTCGATTCGAAGGAAGAAGAAACGGAAAAAATCCAGCCAAAGATAAAAAAGAAACGAGAGAGGAAGAAACGGAGGGAGAGAGACAGTCCGGCGAAGAGAGTAAACGCAAATAGCAGTAGGCCAGCCGGCATTAAATTTGCATTTATATTGTATTCCGTAATTTATGACACCGACTTATCTCGGTGGCATGGATGTACGTGCTCGTAATTGTTTTCTCTACGTGTACGTACGCACCGAGGGTCCTCGAGGCTCGCGCGATCGCTCAAACTACCTGGGCAAAACGAGAAAAACGGCTTGAACCCGCCTAAACAGGGGCGGTGGTGGTTGGGTTTGTTAAAGGAGAAAAGAGACAAAGGGTGGAGGGGGGAAAAATGAAAAAAGCTCATTGCCGGGGAACAAAGAGGGAGGGAACGATGGACACTGGTAGAAAAGTGCGTGGAAAGGGGTGCGGCGGATGGAAAAACGTGGAAGAAAAAGAGACACGCAAGGCATAATAAAGCTCGTCGAGTGTTCCGAGTTGTCGCGAACTGTAGAGGGTAGCGCAACAAGATTCACGATTCTGGTCTGACGGAGGGATGGGTGGGAGGGAGAGAAAAAAAGTAAACGCGTTTATTATGTATCTACCACCTATACCCCCTTAAACGCTTAGGTCGCGAGAAATATACCCCTGTTTGTTCATCTTCTTTTCCACGGTGAAATATCCCCGGGATATAGGAAATGCAAGAGGGGATCGGCGAAATATCGGCAAACATTTGAATATGCTAATGCGCCAGCCCGCTAACAATTTGACAATGAAATAAGGACGGTGGAGAAGGTTTAGGGGATACCGTTGCGTAGCTTCTAATTTAAGTGATTTTACCAGTTCAACCGAAACGAAAAAGTGTTTATAACTTTGGAAATAGTTATCTTTCGAACTGTGTTCATTGGGACCTTTTTGTTTGCTTCGACGAGTACTACGAGCTACTGAAGTTTCGTTCCAACTTTTTTGACGCACTCTATACAATACATAGATTGTTCGAAACGATAAAAATATGTAATTCGTGTTGTAGTGGGTAAAATTTTTCCTGCATTGAGATTTTACCTGAAGAAGTGAAATAAGAAAAACACAACCCTTCCAATTTCTCTTAGAACCACTCTTAATTTAACCCTCTAACGCCGTGTGCGAAGAAAATAGAAGAGGACAATAGATTTTCCAAATTTTCGACACGATTTTTTGGAAATCGGTAGCTATAATTTCAACTGACTGAGACAAGTTCAACGATCTACAATAAACTCATTTTCAACTCAAATTTCGTGGCAATATTTGCCGTGGCTTAATCAAATGACACGCTGTTAACCGGTATGCGGTAGATTTTAACACGTAACGCGTGTGACAGACGATAGATGTTCAATCACGGCCAAAAAATCTTTCGCTTTGTCGATTTAAATTTCTTTCAAAATTTAAAAATCAAAATTTGAAATTTATCAATTTTAAGTTTCCTTTACTAAATCAAGGTGGAAGTGCGCAAAGGACAAAAATTAAGGATTAAGTTAAGGTAACGGTGTGCCAAATTTTCAGGTGAAAGGGTTCAAATCTTATTTCTACGATGTCACCTTAAATGCAAATAAATATTCAGAGGATATTTATCATATGTACTCCTACTACGAAATTGCAGACAGAAACATTTTTTGTCAGTATCTGAACACTTATACTGCTTGCTTCACAGTCAATAAGTGTCCTAATACCTAAGAGCATTTAAATCACTACAAATTGCCATCTTTCCTTTTACGAATAACTTACACCAATCTTCACAGACATTTCCATGTAAATAACTACTAATTTCTGTATCTATATTTCTTACACTCTACCACAGGTATGCAGAAGTATTTAACGTTTGCGTATTCTGTTTACGCGACTCGTGATTAATGGTACAGCGTTTAGTGATAATTATTAGAAAATCGTGGGGTGAATTGAAAGTTATGGGACAAGCGTATCCCCGGTGTGCTTCTTAGATCGGCAGCCAGGCTAAACCGTGCATTAAAATATCGCGCGTGCACGTGGATCTTCGATGATGCTGCTTCAACAGTTAGCTCTGCAAGGTTAATGTGCCATTTCAAGACATCTACACACAGCCGTAACACATGCACAGGTGCAGCAATAATTTATAACTTTACAGGCTACACCCGGTATTAGCGTTAAAAGCAGCAATTAACTCTACATTGAGTTACCGCTGGCTTAATTATCGCAAAGTGCTGGATGCAGCGGAAATAAAATTCTGCTCAAACGACTCGTTGCAATTCCTTTTTTTTCATTTTTTATTCCTCCTTTTCGACGAAGGCGGTGATTTAAAAAAAAAAATTAAAAACGTAAGGAAGAAATAATCGTGCGTGTTCCCTTCGTTTCCTGTTTTAATTACAAATCAGATCTTTAACGACAGCGATAGCCTTGTTGAATAAAATGAAGTTTTTATTTAAACGGTTATCAAGTATTTATAAAGTAAGGTACCAGTAGTTGACCAGTTAAGAGAAATCCTCCACGCGAACAATAGTAACCACTTGCTCTGTCATTAAATAGCCAGAGTCGATGCCTGAAGATACTCTTTAAGCCTTCTAGATGATGTAACAAGACCAATTTTTTAAAAAAGTTATGTTATAAAAATTTTGAAAACATATTTAAAAATTCAGTAATTGCTTCAGACCACTCTTAAAAATGAAAAAACTAGTAATCGACCCTCTGTTCGTTAGTAGTTGACCACTTATATTACTTACCTTAATGGATTTAGACGTCCGTTGTTACTACGCATACTTCTCGTCACATGTAATTCTTTTGAAATTTAACCGATAGATGGTCTTGTCAGGTGCGTTTTTTTCAAAAGAGTATCACTTATAAAAACCTTATTTTTTACGTTTCTCTAAAAATTGGTCAACTACCGATACCTTTACCTTACGGGTTGTTTCTCATTTTCGTTAGAAACGTTTTTCGCGTTCGAACGAACCGATGGATTTACTCGAATTTTTAAAACGAGGTAATTTCTTTCTGCAAATAGCATCGACGAATCCCACAGAATTATGACAGATTTTATATTTTATTCCAACATTATATCATCCCTCTCCTATGGTAGGGATCGTCCTTATCCTCGAAATGAATTTTGAAGTAGAATAAATGTCGTTCCTTTATTCCACGCGAAATAAAACTCCTTTATCTCGTACAATTCGAGAGAAGAAATCTTATAAACACGCGAATTTCTTAAATCAACATTAACCTGCAACGCGATAAATTGATATTTAACCTTATCTAAGAATCTTATTGAAGACGTCACTTTTACATTTAGTTTGATGCTTTGGTGCACGTGCTTTTTATATCTTCGAAGACTTGTCTAAATCGTACTTTACAGGTGAACATGAAAATTGTACGCATGTTGAAATTATAAAATTATAGAGTCAACAATACCTCGAGCTAATTTCAACGAATTAATTTCTTTTCTTCTACTCTCGGCAGACAAACTAATTACATCTTGGAAGCACAAAATACTATTAAATTTGCATGTCTGACAGTATTTTGTACCACTGAGATGTAATTATTTTTAGTCAGCTTCGAGTTACATTCTCGAATTACTTTTCATCGTTATTAATTCCAATATTCTACTCTAATAACAGTAAAACGTCTTCGAGATCGAATAATGGAAAAGGTGCCATCAAACTTCCTACACGAACGATCAACCCAGAAAAAAGAAAGAAAGAAAATTCACTAGCGCAAAAAATAGTTCGTTAGAAGATATAAGATAGGTGAGTAGCTTATGAAAAAAACAAGACCCATTAAAGGGTACATCAGCTCGCTGAATAATTCACCGGAAGACACAGGAGGCGTACTACGCAACACGTGGAATCCACCCTCGAAAACAGAAAAAGGAAGAAGAGAGAAAAAAAAAGCGAGATTTCACGGAAACGTGTAAACGACAGGCGGCACGCGAGCACGTGGTTCCTGAATTACCTGCGACCTAGTATCGGTTTAATTAGGCTAATGACCGGTGGTCGAATCCGAGTGGACGATACTCGTAAATGATCGCCGGCACGAAACGTGGTCCCTGTTATAACGCGGAAAATTCCTGTCGCGGTTCACGTTTCGCCCAGAGCACACGGGCCGGGCCGATGTAGGTCGTCGAACCAATCGTAATTCACTTTTATCGAGAACGTTATTGACTAGAAGCCCTTTCTTGCGAGCCGCCACTCGTTCCATCGATATTTACGCGGCTCGATACTTGAATGATTCATGCCGGTTATGCGATCGACATACTCGGTAAATATCGTACGGAGGCTGACGCATATACGAGCCGCGGTGTAACCTCGATAAATCCACGTGAATCGACGAAAATTCCATTCGCGACGAACGAGGCTGGCTGGCCTCCCGTTGATGAATTCGCCGGATGAAAGAGGCTGCGCCACTCGTTTCGGTGGAACTAGGTAGGTTCGAGTAATTACGAGTAATTGAGAGTTTTACATGCAACTTTCAACCCTCCGTAACCTGATTTTTCTTTGTTCGTGCGACGAAAAAGGAAAACTGCGGTTCGTTACAATTTCACGTTCCAACGGGACAAGCAAGTGTTAATCGTTATTATAAAGAAATTGGCTGCTGACAGTGTAACGGTGAACAAGCAAAATGTAGATACAGGGTGTTATATACCGGGTGTCCCAGTTTTGTTTTGATCAAACTTTGTAAATATGTTCTACCGGCGTAATTAAGGAAAAAATGTTATACGAGCATAGGTCGTTCGAAGCTTCGTTAAAAAGTTACAAGGAAAATACGAAATGCGAAGGGAACGTTAACGAACTCGTGGTTACTACGATACAAGATAAGAAAGGCACTGGCAGAAGTTACATTCAACACGTTTAACGACCTCAGATAGCAAACACAGCTCGCGTGAACAAACTAGATATACATATCGCTGATCTATTCCTATTTTGTGTTATAATAACAGCACTCCCGTTATCGTTCCCTTCGTACTTCGTATTATTGCCATAACTTTTTAACGAAGCTCCAAACGACCTGTGCTTGTATAACATTTTTTTCTTACTTACACCCATAGAATACACTGACAAAGTTCGATCCGAAAAAAAAAACTGAGACACCCGGTACATGCGTTAAGACCACAGTCAATATGTACACAGCGGAAATGACGGATATATTTGCGCGTATAACACAAAAGAATAAATTCTTGCACGTTTTATTTTCTACATATTGAATTATCTTTCATACGTATAATTCTTTGAAATATTTCGAATATGACGTTAATTTATCATTCAATGTGTTTGAACATCTCTAAATATTTAAAAAGACTTGTACGCTGTCGGTGAACAAATTCGAGCCACTGTGGACTGCACTTTCAGCCATGAACGTTTAAGGATGTGTAATTAGACTTCCATACATTTTACTTTATCATTCTTGATCTTTGTTAGCTTGTTAATAACATTAATTCAACCTTCGTTTATAATTGCTCACGATTTTTACATTAGCTTAATAGTTACCGTAACGTACACGTTGACGATTAAACTGATAATTAATAAGGGTTTTAATGGCATAATTACAAACACTATGATGTCCATAAATACCTGCTATTTTCTTAATTATAATCGATGATGAGGCTTAGGATATACATCTAGGAGACTCGCGGAACCTATGTGCTACCTCGGAAAAGCTTTGACGAACAGAAAATTCATCCGGACAACGTGACGATGACAAATGAACGATTCTGTCAAGCTTTTTCACCTGCCTGAGAAGATACAAGAAACTACCGGTGCTGCATATATGAGATAAACCTTTTTCCTGTGAATGATACATGACTCGTAAACAAAATTACTCTTGCATTCAAGGCATTTAGTACATCTTGTACATAATGGACTCTAATCTCTGCTGCAACATAACGTTTCAAACACCTAGGCAATTTTACAATGGAACATCGTATAAATTAATATAACGTTACACGTACACACGGTGATTCTCATAATCATTGGAAGAAATGTTAACTCTCCGCAGGCAAACATAGTTTTTCACACTCCGTAGGCAAACTGGGTCGTTTGTGTCCAAATCTAATTTCTTTCACTGTTTTAAGCTTACGAAAAATCTGATAAAATTCTGAAATACTTATCGAAGTCTCTACTGTATTGTACAATTGTTCGTCAAGTCAAATGTTCCAAATATTTTTCAATAAAAATCAAAATTCGAAGAAACACG
Organism: Habropoda laboriosa; assembly: GCF_001263275.1. NCBI lineage: Eukaryota > Metazoa > Arthropoda > Insecta > Hymenoptera > Apidae > Habropoda > Habropoda laboriosa. The sequence goes on along the minus strand of NW_017100131.1, from coordinate 569,933 downwards.
GTAGTGAAATTTCACTTGGGTCACCAAAGACCCAGACTGCCCACGAGGGATTAAGAATCGTATGGAAATTATTTCGTTTAAAGAAAAAACGTTTCATACGCACCAACCTAATATATTTCGTTCCGAGAACGAACCAGATGGTTCGAAAGGACAGCTGAATAATCTCTGTGATTCTTTCATTCAGACTGTTTACCTTATTTTAATGCAAAACTCCTCTTTAGTATTCAACGTTTAAATAAAGATATTTGCTGACGATTGTGTACTGCATTTTGCACGTTCCTCTCCTCCCTAATAACAATATTTACGATATAATTATGAGATATGTGCTATTAGTGAATATAATGAACACGACATACGTCAGTGGTGTATTGCTGGTATGGTTGACAAGTCGCATAAAATTGTCGCGGCACGAAACGTGTTGATGGGTCGAGTAAATAAGATATATCTGTATTTTCACATCATTTCAAGCGAAATATTCCCTGCGAATGTTAATTTTAATGTTATCAAACAATTTTTCGACAAATTTCGTTACACCAATTACGTTTTTTACCTCAGCACGAGTGTGCAGTATTAATTCTGAAATAAAACGACTTCGCGATACGTAACGTGATGTTCGAAATGTTATTAAGCCAGCTTCAACTTGCACAATTTATGTATTTTGTAATTATTGTAAATTAGGTTAATGATAGTTAATGATAGAACTGGATAAACGCGAAGAATTAAATACTTTTAATTACACGGTATCTGAGGAGATTCGTGTATAATTACCCTATCCTATCTGCAACTGACCTCAGCAATAATAAAAGGGACAAGTTAGTTCACCGGTGTCGGTACGAGATAATGAGAAGATACTGAAATATATTTTAACCAAAGGTCTGAAAATACAGGTGCACACATTTTATCGAGTTCTGTTCAGAGTAAATACTTGGACAATATTTTAAACTTAACTTCCCTAATGTTCAGTTTCAAATATTTTAAATATTATTAAAGCAATATTCTCACTTTAGTTTCCCTAATTCCCCTAATACTCTAAATTGACGATTCTTAATATCATTAAAATATTTCCAAAGTTTTAATAAAATTAATATCACATTTTCATCAGATTCTCTATACGTTGTATTCTACTAAATATGATTTAGTATACCTTGTTTCCTAATATTTCAAACACTGCTAATACTTAACATTCCCAAAAAAATATGCCACGATTAATATTACAGAATTATCATCCCCACGTTTTTCATCGCCAAAGCAAAAGTTGTCCTCTAAATATCTCACCTAATATCCCAAATTCTTAGGTTTTAAATATTTCAAATATTACTCGAGTAATATCCTAACTTTAATTTCCCTAATATCCTAATTTCATTCCCCTAATTCCCCTAATATCCTAAATTGAACATTTCGATTATTAAAATACTTCGAAAAATTTTAATCGAATTAATTCTGTTCATATTTTCATCAGTACTAAATTTAGTACGGCAAAAAGTGTCGAAGTTAACATCACGCAGCATTACTATTCCACACCAAAATTTTTTATTACAAAACATGCTAGAATTAATATCACAGAATTCTTATTCTCGCGTTTTTAATCGCCAAAATACAAAGAACCATTAAAATACTTGTCACTCTCTGCCAGACAATCCCTTAATTGCTCGGAACAGTGCGGAACGGGCACAATAACGGTGTACGGTTTTTCGCGTGGTACGCCCGCACAGAAAGAGACACGCGTGTCCCGCATTTGTTTACACGGTCTCGGTTTCCTTTTATTGACAGCCAGGCCGTCCGCTTTCACGAATGTGCAGCAACTTTCCACAAATAGAACACTTGACCAACAGCTTGACAGCCGCGTCTCTACTGCGAGATAGGCTCGATTCCATAGGCAATTCACCTTCTTAATCGAATTTACACTGCTCGTCAAAAAAAAAAAAAATCGCAACACCCACAAATTGCGGTTGCAGAAATCTGGAAATCGCGCGTGTTTCCGGCTACATCGAGGAAAAACTGACTTCAATAAGTGAAACCTTTATCAACCAAATTTTAATCATTTTTCTCTTTCAAATGATACACGTAAATTTCAGATTTGTGCGATTTCATTTTGAAGGTGTTGCAATTTGTTTTTTTGGCGAACAGTGTAAATAATCGCGCTCTGTTCACTAGCCAGATTCCACTGTCTTTTCTATCGACAGAATTGAGAAAGATATGATGATCGAAAGTGTGGAACAAAATTTGTCTCTCTAAGGCTTCACTTTCGAAAAAATTATTAAAAAGTGTTGCACGAACGTAGACTCCGTTCAAAAATTTGATTACCTTAGTAAAGTCTGAAATTTGGTGTGACTTGATCTTTGAGAATACGAGTGCACGAACGTAGACTCCGTTCAAAAATTTGATTACCTTAGTAAAGTCTGAAATTTGGTGTGACGTGATCTTTGAGAATACGAGGTGTACCAGTTCAGTATGAAAAGTCAGACGATACGATCGTACATCGTGATAAAAATGTGTTAACACGATTAAATAGAGGTTCTGGGTTCATCAAAATCTGGAGAATTTAATTATTCTGGATTAATACCGGTGGGGACATTTAAAACAGACAGTGGAAAGTATTGAAATAAGCACACGCGTGAACAATTGTATCAAAGAATTATCAACCTTTCAAGTGGGGAATACGAATCAACTCGTCGCTGGTTCATCGATACTTGGAACACAGTAGTTTATTCATCGGAGGATTTTCTATTTTTAATTCTGCCTGCGTTAAATATAAAATACATCGCATTCACATTTGCAAGAAGAAAAATGAAATAATTAGTTATAATTTGTATTCATTTCTAATTATAAACTACAGAGATTCAATTTCTGTTTGAGAAGTTAACAGGTTAATGCATCGTATGAAATTCGTACCCATAATATATTGCATCGTGTATACGATTTATTGATTCATCAGTGCAATGCCTGTATTCCAAACTCAACTCGTACATTTCAGGCATTTATCATAAAACAGAACTGCAAATAAATAATGCATCATATTCTTCTGTTCCCTTTCCATTTCTCAAAGGTCCTTTCGTATCAAGCTTGTAATTTTACTATGCCAGCGGTACAATTTAAAACTACTGTATTAATTAGGTGCGCCAATTAATTTGGCGCCTTTTTTCCCACAAATTTCAATGTTTATTTACAAAATACGAACACAATTTCAATATTCACGAGCGGCTCGTATGATGCTATCTTTGCCGGAGAAATGTAATTTAAATCACATAATAGGTGTCCTAATACTTGTAACCAGCAGTGTAGCTGTTCCCAATTCAGTTCCTCGATTTTTCGCAGCGTTCCAACGTGCAATAAGCGAACGAGCCTTGTCTTACTGCAGGATAATTCCTTTTCTAAGAGTGCGACTCGGTGCTTTTTCATAGTTCTACCTGAACACGGTCAAACTGAGACGAGTACACTCCTCGTTTTCGACTAAAAGATACTAAGCTTGTCATATGATTCAGAAAAGAAATCACGAAACTTAAGGTCGCGAATTTATTAGGTCATCTTTTAATTTTGATAGAGTTTGAAAACCTTTAAATTTGATATGCAAAAGAAGTAAACGCATTTTCGCTCCACAACTTTTCCCTATTTCATTCAACAATTCAGCATAAGACCTGCCTTGTGCGACTTACTCAACTACTTAAAGCATACCAAATTGTACAATAAACTGTGAACCTAGACATTAAGTCGCTAATAACCCATAAATGTGGTTGATGCGACTTTGAATAACCAATTTAAAAAAAATTATGTCGTCGCTACAGAATTTCCTTGGATTTTCGTTAAAATTGTTCTCGCTCCCGGCAGGAACTTACGGGACGACCTAATAGTTACCAACCTAACGCGTGTTCGTTTCGGAACGCTTCTCGTACAATATCGAACATCTCCGAAACGTCGAACGTCCCTCGATCGCTCCTCGAAAGCCAGACACACAGAAGAAAGTGGACGGTATGACAGAGAACGGATATAACGAGCTGGGAGACCGTGGTCGGGTCTCATTGCACAGCTACACGGGCCGTGTCACCTTTCCGTGCAAAGGAAAAACGAAGTCTTACGCGTTTTATCGCCAATTAATGCTTCGCCTTCGGAACGTAACTCAACTCGCGAATTTGTAACACGAGTTCCCCACAGCCCGTACGTTCTCGAGCCGTGTTGTCAATTAACATCGACCAGCTCGAATTCGTTAGGTCGATGCACAGTTTTCTTTTTCCTTTTTCAATACACGTGAACTATAGCAAATTCGCACCAACTTAATAGCAACAATTCCAACAACGACGATGCGTTTCAAGGAGGAGCAAGCAATGACGGAATATCGAGCAGATCGGAGAAAGTTTCCACGAGCACCTCTATCAGATGGTAATCGCGTTAAGTTGCCCTAAGCTAGTTTTTGATCGGTGCTTTCGTGTTAGAGACAAAGTTCGAATTTTATGGACCCTTTTTTTCGTCCCAACTTTTGCTATTAATTTAATGCACGGAGTATAAGGAAACTGGAACAAGTATTTGTCTACCCAGTCTTCTTCTTCTCTACTTCGTACGTAGACGTGACGAATTTCGTATCTATTGTACTCTGCAACGAGGAAATTTTTCGAGAGAACTGTTTGTACTCCGCTTGGAAAATGAAACTTCTCGACACCGAATTTCATTCTTAACACGTTGAATGCCACGGGGGTCACCGGTGACCGGCGAAGCCAAGATTACTAGAAACACATAATTCGAATAAATTTCAATATTATCATCGTTGCTAAAACGGTGCGAAGAAATTAATGCAATATAGAACATATGAAACAGTTTTATTTATATACGTAACACGTGTCTAAGCTTAAATATGCGCACATATTGCGATGTGTCGTATTAAAACACTCCGAACAAAGGAAAGGTGAACCGGTATACAGTCTCCACAGTATGTCACAACTTTTTTGGAACTATTGCAAAAAAGAATTAGAAAATCCTGCGAAAGCAAAGAGATGCATTTCAGCGCCGTGGGGGGGTCACCGGTGACCCACAGTAAGATAAATACGTCACACATGATTACACACCTTAATTTGCCTGTTGTAAATAATATTTCACCATACTATGTAACGCATAATAAGAAATTCACGTTGGCCTGACGGCCGAGCCGTGTAAAATTAGCGTGGCATTCGACGTGTTAAAAAATTCTCGAAATTTCGTAAATTTTCCACTATTACGCGGAGAAGTTTGAAAATAAGCTAAATAATAATATCAAACGACAAGTAGTAACACTGTTTGCTGAGTATGATTGATTTGTATCGTTCTACGTCCAGAGTTATAAATATTATATACGCCAACTCAATAATTCCGCGATACAATACAAATTCTCCGCAAACATATTTCGCCTAATAAAATATTGACACACGGTCTGTACGTATATAAAGATGGTAAAAGTTGCACAAGGTGCAACATCAATACCGCTTACAGTTTCTACGAAGTTGCCTTTTTTTTCTTCTCGAACGCGAATCGCGAATATTTAGCGGATACGTGAACGTTATTCGCAAAATAACGAACAACGAAAAAAGAAATCTCACCTTGTAACGAATAATGCAGGTTTCATCTTAAATGCTGACTCACTTATGCTAATGCTTTCCAGGAAGATTTGTAATACATACCTGAAACAAAACAAAAAAAGAAACGTCTGTCAATAACCAATGCTTGGCAAGAAGCTGAGAAACAGCACCTTTTGTAACAGCAAGTCTTATGGTAATTTTCACGTGAGAAATTATATGTACATACTTCTTTCGTACGCACGCAAGTAAAATTGTTTTTGAACAAGCAGCGATCTTGCACGAGGATACACTACCAGCCGAAAGTTCGGAAGCACCTGCCAATTTATACCGAATCTGCTGCAAATTCTTTATTGATTCGAAATTGATGCTGTGGAGATCAACAGCACTTCATCTCATTTCGATTGATTTGAATAATAAAAAAATTCGTCGGAAAATTATTATAAATGGTAACACTTTTGGGGAATTTATTGTGCAACTTGCAATGCACACGCGATTCCAAACATTTGGCCGGTAGTGTACACTGTTTCGAATTTTATGTAAAACAAGTGTATTTCGGTTTTACGGTAGCTTCAAAGAACTGTGTAGTAATCGATTTCGCGTAAGCATAATGAGAAGAATTACAAATATGGATTATGTAGGCACTTGGAAACACATATTTATAAGAAATGTAAGGGTTTATTATACAAAATGTCGAATAAATATGTAAGATTCAATAGTAAAATAATTGTCGTTTCACTTTGAAACAAACAAATATTAAAATTAAAAATATTTTATAGTAAA
>NW_017100131.1:549522-563509 GCF_001263275.1 Habropoda laboriosa | reverse complement strand
GGCTCTTGATAAAAAATTAATATAATGAAAAAACAATAAATGGGAAAAGTTCAAATACACTAATAGAAATTATATCAGGTATGTGAGACTTTAAGTTTCCATGTGACATTCCAGAGGCTAAGTAATATACTTGTATTCAAAAAGGTCAAGATTATTCTTCAAGTTTTAATATCATAAAGCTTTTTAGTAATCGCAATAATTATCGTCGCTTATCAATGCTCAAATACTGATTCAAAAACGTTCACGAATTTTCTCTTCAGTAGTGTTCAATTTTAAACATACATTAAACCAATATAATCAGCTGAGACAACAAATTTATATACCAATAGATATCAAAAAATGAAAAGCTTTCTAATGATATATATAGATCGATAACAAAACAAGTCGCAAAAGAAAATACCGCAAATTTGTGAAAAAAAGATCGTTGTTAATCTAATACACAAAACTTTTCCTCTGTCAAATCATCGTAACACCATAAAAAAATCTTGCGTATCAACGTAGCAATTACACGAAAATAAGAAAACCGTGAACGTTTATTACAGTCGAAGTGGAAAGGTTTCTTCCACTAAGGAAGGCTCATATCGTAGCTGGAAAAAGTAGAATTGCGCAGTGCGGTAGGTAAATTTCGTACGCGAAAAAAGCTTCTACGTGCGGTGCATCTCGATTTTAGCTTTAGCCGGAGATATTACGAATCATATTTGTCCGAATACGTAAACGATGTCCGGTTCTTGGACAGTACGTCCAGTGATGAGCCTCTGAAACACTATGACTCGCTTCGAATATGTACGCACAAAGTGGCAAAAAGAAAATCGAATCACTTCGAATATGATTCGATACCTGAAACACTCGATAAGTCTTAAGTCTTGAAAGTTTTGACATTACTTGAAAGCTCGGTGAGTGTTGAACACCTTGCAAGCATTTTGAACGCGTTTCTCCAAGCAGAATCGTCGACGTCAAATATTAGAGATATCGAGTACTCTACGAGCTTTCAAGACCTGTCGGAGCTTTGAAGACTCGAGCCCCGTGAATACTCAAGATTCAAGATTTATCAGGGCTTTCAAAAGTTTTAAGAATCGAACCGATGATTCGAATTTTCGCAGCAATGAAAAACCATCGAATCGCTTTGAAATTGAGATTCAGACGCCCATCGCTATACATATCCCGTTGCCATGAATTTCCTTCGCATAAAAGACGAGGGGAACGAGAAAGCTGCACAATGGCAAGCTTACAGGGCTACTATGGCTTTATTGTTTCCCCATAACGATTCTATACTTTCGACATTACGTCGACAATCGGTCGGCTCTTCCATCCGCGGAACAATCTTGCAATTTTCACAAGCTCGCCCGTGAGAATTGATCGAGAAGCTGAATCTGTTGCACGGCGTGTTCGATTTACCCTGTACCTTTGCTTCGTGATAGAGAACGTAATGTTCTTGCTCGAGTTTAAACAAGTCGCTACGAGAAAGAATCGAACGAGCAGTCTGTCGATAGATAGAAAAGAAGTTGCCTTTAACCCTTTCGCTACGGCAGATTTCAGTACGTAACGCATGGGACATTATTTTGTTCGCATCGTTTTAAAATTTGTTTCGTTAAGTTAAGGTAGAAATGTTTGCAAGATAAAATTATGGATTAATTAGGCTAGAAGTGCTGTGTGAGTAAATTTTCAAACCGCCTGTAGGCGCCAACAGCAACGAAAGGGTTAAAGAAACTGAAAATTGCTGACGCATCGGTGATTGCGGAGTAAGGAAAAAGGAGAAATTTTGTTAATGAAGACGCTACAATTCGTGTACTAACGCTGAACAATATATCTAGTTACGTATAGCAGTGTTAACAATGCTGACTTTTAAATATGAGGTGAAATTAAAAAGATTATTAGAAACTGTAAACTATGTATGGAGCTTTTTATGAAATAAAGTCGAGAAAAATATACATTATACTTAGAATTGTATTCTGATTTTAATTGTCAATTTTTGAAATATTATTGTAAACATAGAAAGTTAATTAACGTTGGAATGTATTTTTTTTAATTATTCTAGATATTCTTTTAATTATTTTAGATAGTTGTGAACGTGTTGGATCAAGTAATAAGTCAATTCGTACTTCAAAATATGACTCATGAAATCTACCTGGTAATAGAGGAATGGACGTTAAGCATCGGGAACTATGATTAATTAATTGCAGTGTTACGGCTCAATCGCTAATACAACATAGTGCACGGTGAATGTTCCAGAACAGCCACAGGTTGAGTCAGCTATTTAATGGTTTGTGCATTAATTAGAACAGCTAAGTGAAATTTATTAACTGTTTTGTTCTCACACATTTGTTCCCTTCTTAAGGCATAAAATGTATCACAACTATTTTAATCATTTTTATAAATTTCATTTTCCGCACAGACGACGATTGTTAATTGTAATTAACTTATTACTGAATATTTCTGCAAGTAAATAGTACAGCATGTAACATTATCTAAACGATCAATTGTGTATGGTTATTGGTGATACGATAAGTTGTTTAAACTACAATTACAATATAATTATTAGTAAATATATAGTGAATGCTAGCTAAATAATACATACAATAATTACTACTATACACATTAATTAGCATAATAATACATATGACAATGACTAGTAATAATTAATATAATTATTACTTCAAAATTTATTCATTTGATCAATTGCAAAATTTACCGAATTCCACTAAAATCGACCAAAACCTGCTGTGCATTCTATTAGAATCTACTGTACTCTATTAATACCTATTGAAATCTTTTCTGATCTTCGGAAATCTACTAAATTTTACTAAAATCCACTTACTGAAGCAAGCCTCACTGTCATTACAAATTATTTGACACACAGAAGTCGTTAAAAAATGATTAAGATCCTCAAAAAAAAATTATTCAGTCTAGAATCTCTAAGTATTAATTAATATAACGAGTACATATTTCTACCGATATATGATACTAACACTGGCAAGGAAATGTCATTTAAATCACACGACACTTTTCCTAATACTTATCAACAACAGTGCATATATAATACATATATACACATTTCAGTTGTTTTTTCGTCCCCTATTTTATTTTATGGTTGCTGCACGGTGCGGAATCCTACTTTTCTTCACCAGCAACTTCGCCTCTCCTAATGGGGACTTCCGTGACAAGCCTAAGATTTGTTGCTCCCTGTATAAATGAGAAGCAAGGATTGCAAGATCCACGCGATAGAAACGGTGTCGGCTGGTAGCTCTAGCTGAACACTAAAACCGAGATCGTTGGACAGCAGTGTGTCTTTGGACCCAGAAAGCGTGCCCTGAATCTGTGGACATTCCAGAGCTATCGGTTGAACGGAACTCGTGACGATCGAATGATATTCCAGGCCTAGAATTTCTATTTCATTAACGATCGAACGCGACGAGTTTCCAACAGAATACAGGAATCCACGTCCCCTTCTCGTAAATTGCTCGACCGTTCGCATCACATTTTTGCCTACCTTCAGTTACTTCCGTTTTTGAGATAACTGAATTGGATTAATCGTGAAATTATAGTGTACGTTTACTTATCTGTAAACTTTCTCAATTTTTGAATTTCCAAGTTCACAGTGGAATAAGAAATTTTTTCGTAATCACACTTGTTCCGTGTCCCAGTGATCTTTGTATAATACAATACCGGGTATTTCAATGACACCTGATGCAACTAAAATTACCGAATTTAACCATTATGCCAATAACCGGGTACCCTTTTGCATAATTCTCGCGTAAAATATTTGATCTTCCAGGTAAAAGATTTAAATCGTTGTTATTTGGCACATTTCCCTATCCGTGTTTGCCTCAAGTTTGGCATTTTCTTATCAGAAAACTACTAAAATTGGACGATAAAGTAGACGACAATTCTGGTTATTGACATAAGGGTTAATAAAGGAATATCACAGGGATCGAAAAAAAAAATCAATAAAGGAGGTCGAAGTATCCCAACATGAATTCTTGGAGAAATTGTATTATGAAAAAAGGCCGAAAAAAATGAAACAAACAAAAAATAATTCAGTAATAATATACTTTCCCGAATAACATCACGAGCCCTATTCTATTTCATCGATGATCCTTTCGTAGAATATTCGCATTACTAACTGCCAAATAGATTTTCAACTTATTTAATCTTCATTATTATTTTCTTACTAACCATTGGAACCAATTATCGATTCGTTTATTACAAACTATACCAAATAAATCTTGGAAGCAGATTTAATTTTATCAAACATTAATTCACCGTGCGTATTAAAATTTCACGTTTCACGCGAAAACTGCTCGAACCTTCAACTCTTTTAACACCCCGATACGTTCCCCACCAGGCTAGACACTTTGTGTCATCGACGATTAGGCTGATACGATAAAGCGGTTAAGCACGCTTCTCACCGGAATTCGTGGACCAACGATACAATACCCCAGGCGCCATAGTGTCGCAACGGCAATGTTTGCTGCGTCAGCTCGGCATTGCATCGCGAGAGAAACCACAGGATTCGTTAGCATCCGCGTAGTCGGTTTTACGAATAGCTGCGATACCTAGGCGAGATTCGTGTAGGTCGAGGGCTCGTGGGAAATCGCCTTTTGTCCCTGTTCGCATCTCTCTTCGTCGTTAACCTCTTCAGGGACGATCTTTTTACAGTCAGACAAAAATTGTCTAATTCTTCATGCAGCTGTATTTTACTCGTTTCAAATCGATAGCAACCGATACTTTGCACTCGAGAGCCGGCTTAGAAGCGACATTATTGTTCACCGCTTGGTAAATAATTAACGGAGACACCCTTAACCCCTTAACCTATGATTTCTTTTCTGACTGTGCATCTAAGCGTCAGCCATTTACTGTTTTAGTACTGTATCAGGTAACAAAAGCTAATCTGTTACGGATTAATTACATTTAGGAATCCTCAGATTTAGAAATTAAAATGAAAGTTAGGATTACGATTCATTTTTCTTACTAATGTAACTATTTTTGTCACATCTTGACCAGAATCTCCGCGACGAGTCTGACTCGTTGTTATAGGTCAAGTGGTTAACGCTGATAATTTTCCAGGACAGCAGGTCTATGGATCTCCATGAATTGTTTACCATATGTTAGAGGTGTAAGCGGTGAAATAGTTTGAAAGAACCAACTTCTATCGAGGTGTTGTCGGATGACTATGCCTTTAGTAAATGTTTAACTTTCCACCATTGTGAGTTAGAATGTTTTCGAGGCTGTCTTAACCTTTGATTAGGAAGAACTTCGCCATCACAGCCTTACTCGGTCATCCGTATCATGGATACGCTATAAGTATTACCCCAAAATCCAGAAAACCCAGTTCTTGTACTAGCAGCAATAGAACGAACGTTCATCGAACCGAATAAAGTCACGTTCTAAAGCAACGTGATCGTGTGTCTTCCGTGAAACGCAACAGTGTTACCAGCTCTTGTATAATACAAAAATACATTAAATATTGAAATGAAATAGTTATATTCGCTAATGTATGTGTGGCTCATTTGCATGTTAGTTTTAAAAAGTTTTATGAATTTTACTTAGCAAAGAAGCTCTGGCTTGCTACTTCCCCATAGCAAGAAGGCCTTCGAGTGCATAGGGTTAAACGAATATAAGAAAAATCGAAAATTAATAATACACACAAAAAAAAGAAAAAAAGAAAATAACGTCCACGTGTGTGACCATTAGACGTCAGTGGCAAGTAAGTATGAATAGATTTGATACGGGGTCTTCATATTTCTCAAAAATATTCACAACTTTCTCGTAAATACTCAAATAACTTCAGCTTCTCCAAAACAACGTCAAAATATTTTCTACCACGACACTTCCGGTGAAATCAAGTATTGTCAATGTTTAACATATGGTATTTCTGCTTTCCTGTTAGGAGATTACATAACGAATAAGTTACTCGTTATACTTCCATATCAGAGATATTGTAATTTTCCAAAAAATAATTCAACGTACACATATGTGTCAGTGTCTCTGAGGAGGTTAACGAGTGGCTTGATAAAACCGTGGCGAGTCCGTATCTGTCGTTCTACCAGCAATAAATCAAGTACCATCGCTCCGGCCACAGGACACCCTGTTAATGAGCTCAACACACGGAGGATGGCTCGAGAGAGGCGGCGCCGCGTGTCGCTTTCACAAAGTGTCGCCGCGACGCGTCTCCACAAAAATTCTCTCTACTCCCTTTTCTCTTTCTCGCCTCACGATACTCTCGCACCTTTTTTCTCTCGTGTCGACCAAGTGAAGATTCAATAGGCGCGTTCCACAGAAAAGGTTCGCCCTTTTGTTGATTTTCTCTGTTATGCCTTTCGTGTGGATATTGATAAGGTTCGTGTTCGGTAATCCTTTTGTTGGATACCGTTCTTGAATGTGGAAACGGTGATGGTGCAAAGAACGAGGTGATTTCTGTCGGTATGAAGGAATTTATAGACAGAATATATACAAGAATTTGTCATTTGATCAATAAACACTAAAACTACCAAACCCGTGAAAATAACGGATTTCAGATTTCTTACTTTAAATTACAGAAATGGTTAAGGTGCTTTCGTTCAAGTATATAGTGTCTTTTGTTGGAATAAAAAAATAATTACATATGCTAATTTATTTTCCATTTCTTTATGTTGCCTTATCTAAATATACCGGGAGGGAAAGAATTGACCGCATTCAACTCCGGTTGTTTTAACCCTGGTGCGATTTTGGACTCTTCTTTGACTCCAAAATCAATTTCAAACGTCATAAAAATCTGACAACTAAATGTACACATAGCGCCGCCGATTCGTAGCAACGTCAGTAAGGGTCTTTAGAGCCGATATGTGCATCCGAGATAAGCCTCTCATCTCGTCGATAATCGTCGCTGGTATCTCCGCGAGCCGGGAGCGACATTCTTGTCGTTTACCGCGGGACAATTAGGATCGTGTCGCTCGCCGACTAATCGCCTTTAACGTACAACCGTCAAAATTACCCAGAACAGATAGGATCACTCGGAATTCAGAGTAACATTCCCCGCGCCGCAGTATTTCGAATCTCCGCGTGGGGCTGGGTCTCGCGCACGCGAATAACGTCGCACGACTCGGCCCGGCGGCTTATCAGCCGTGTAATTCACCCAGTGGAGATAGCGACGAACCGGTGGATCACTGTTTCGTCCTGTATAAAGCCCTCGCAAGTCAACGGATCTCGCGCGCGGCTTCGATGAAAGGATCGGAATAGCCACGAAATCGCACGAGCTACACGCCGCAACAGCTGGAGCATGGCTAGTGACGAGCGTCGTTTCGATCTCAATTTCAAAGTGATTCGAAATTTTTCAATTGTTAACGAATCGCAATATGGCCGCCGCGAAACCGATCGTTGTCCCTCTTTTTTTGAGTCAAACCACTCGAGGAATTTTTATTCGGGACTTGGGCAGTGCACGGGAAGCGTTGAGAAATAATACACGAGAGAGTTGACTATGTTAAAATTGTAGGAACCGACGAAAAAATTTTTAGGGACTCTTCCGGGAATCGAACCCGGGACCTTCGGATTAGCAAGCCGAGGCTTTGCGCGCTACGCCAACTCCTCCCCCTCTCTATTCTCCCTTAAAGGTTTCCTATTTGGGCATGGAGGCCCCGATACTACAATATTTTGCGTATTTTGTCAATGTATGTAACGGTGTTCACTGTTCGAAAGTTGGCGTGTATCTGACGCATCGCTGGAAAAACTGTCTTCTATTAACTATTGCTATTTCGCTGTTGGTGTAAGAATGTATGTGGAGGGGTCGTGTGTTTCCTGATTGGTGTAGCTATTTGTTATGGATGTGGTTTGTGCTTTTTTAAGTTATAAATTGCCCAAGGATTCCTGGAAACGGATTGTCGGGACAGATGTTAAAAAACAACAATATTTGCAATTGCTGGCCCATGCGGTGACCGGCTATCGGGAAATTCTAGGTTAGGAATATTGTTTTATGGGGGATTGTGCTCGGGTACGAACTTTCGCCGGTTTCTTTTATTGCGCTAAAAGGTTTACCGGACCTCGAGCGATGTCTGTTACGCATGTGACACAATACTGTGAAAATTCGAGTCACTTCGAACTTAATTCGGTTATTTAACCGTCGGATGAAAAGCGGAGCCGCGTCAAATCTGACCCATCGTAAGATTTCTTTGTCATGTTTTCATCTAAATACATTAAACTACATTTCTCAGTAACTTTTTTCAAGAAGAGTGGCATTATTAATTAACAGTTAAATGTCTTAACGATAGCATACTTAAATCGTCAGATCAAAGGTTATCCCGTTTAAAAAACAAAAATAGAGATGATCTTGAAATCTCTCCTACGCCTCTCCACGTAAGAAATATTTAGATTACATTATGTCCCCCTTCATATCGTGCAAGTTTCGATATCTCTATATCTCGTGAACCAAATAGTACGGGTCACAGATGACCCAGCCTTTTTTTTCGTTTACGCGGGGGAAATCTTCCCCCAGGGGAGGGTGGCGGGGTAGTGTGGGATTCTTACCCACTAAAACCCCCGCGGTGGTCCTCGCCGGGCGCGCTGGGGAGAGCCGCGGGAACTTTGTATGAACAGATGACCCAGCCTCGTCTGTCGACGATTAATTACCACTAACTTCTAATGTTCACATATGTGGACGTTATTTTTTTCTGTATATTATTAACGCTTCCCACTTATTTTTATTCATTTAATTGCTACCGATTTAAAACGAATAACATATAACTACTCACTTTTTTCTAACTTTAAAAGTATCTTCAGAAAAGTCTTTGCAACAAATTGCCGTGCAATTTATTGAATGACCCTCGTGTGTTAACCCTTTGACATATGATTCCTTTCGCTAACTAAGCATCTAAGCGTTAGTGATTTACTATTTTACTACTGTATTAATTAAGAAATACTAATGCATCATGGGCTAATTACATTTGGCAATCCCTAATACAACTGTTTTTATCACATCTCCATCAGAATCTGCGCCACGAATCCGGCACGTTACTATAAGGCAAAGGGTTAACGGCTGTATCTGCGCGGACTTTTTCGCCAGTTCGACAAAATTACGCGACACGGTTACGTTACCGGGGTATATGTAGACCGTCTAACGCAACAACGCAACGCAGTCAACCGACCAGCCATCGAGCCAAGCAAGCAAACCAAACGTACAACGTTAAGTACACGCGTTGTAACGAGATCACTTTGCAACGATTGCGCGCCGTCGCCGCAATGGCATCTATGCCTAAGGTAATTGACCCGTGGCGTGTGTTACGCAATTCTTAACTGGGTTCCAGGAGACTCCGATTCCACGTACGCGTACCTGGCTCCGATCAGCAGTCACCTGTGTACCGTGCCTCGTCGTCGTCCGTCGCCGTCAACGTGGCGAACGACGCAGATGACGGTGACCAACGACGAGCAAGAGAGGCGAACAAGCGAACGTTGTTCCCTCCAGGGTCGTTCGACCGCGTCGATATATAGAACTCTCTCTCTCTCTAGCGATCGCCAACGACGACGTTCCAATCGCGCGACATTCTTTTTCCCTGCTCGTTACGAGCGCTCTGACCGTAAGTATGCCATCCGGCTGGGTAGTTATATACACCATCGTCCTCGCGTGTTTTCTTCGCGCAATCCGTTCAACTTGCACAGGTAGCGATGGGATTTAAAACACTTCGCGAATCCAAGCGATTATGTACACCGGCGTTCGGAAGTATTGGGACACCCGTTACGTTCGTGTAGAAAGTATCGTGTAATTTTAATTACGTTTGCTTGTCAAAGTTAGTGTCAAATTTTTTTTTGGATTTTAATAATTTTGCAATGATTTTTGCGTGTCAAATAATTTTATGTTGAACTTGTAATGGAGGTGAGGCTTGCTTGACATTCGGTAAGTGTATCTTAGTAAAATATAGATTTCAGTAGATTTTAGTAAAATTTAGATTTCCGAAGATTGGAAAAGATTTTAATGAATATTAATAGGATACAGTAGGTTTTAATAGAATTCAGCAGGTTTTGATCGATTTTAGCAGAGTTTGGTAGATTTAAATAGATCTCAGTAGAATTCACTAGATTTCAGTGTTTCATATTCAGTAAGCGTCCTAATACTTACGAACGGAAGTGTATAGTTGGGGCCACGATATAGCGAGGTCGTAAATTAAACTCTCAAGAATCGGCATCGATTGATGTTGCGGCACTCAAGGCCGTGTGTTGCAGTCTGTTTGAGGGTTCCAACAATAAACGAATGGTAGCATATGATTTGGTACTTCAAGTAGAAAATGGTATTTCATTTACAAATGGAAAATATGTTAATATTAAAGCTACACAATCCTTTTGCATTTTCTATCTGTATATAACACGAGCAGGTAAATGAAGATGTTAAAGACCTCAATAAGACCTTTACTTGTAACCGTACTTCCAAAAGCGGCTTTTCCCAGAAGAAAAAAACCCTAAATTGTCCTAGCTGAACTCAATTTTCAGTAAATATATTAGAATCAGTTTGACTTTCGCTGGATACAAGAATTCTTTGTACGGTCCTGACCATGGTTTCAAGTACTTATCTGCTCGTATTTCTGTCAATTTCGGGGTCCCGGCAGCTAAAACATGTTTACTTTGACGCCTAACCGATTTTACGACCTCGCTATATCGTGGCCCCGACTATACATATACGGCGAAAAAGTCGAATCACTTGGAACATGATTCGATACTTAAAACTCTTGAAAGTTTTGACAGGTCTTAAAATCATTTTTTTTTTTAGAATGTTCCCGAAATCTCTCCATCATTTCGACCAGCTTATTTTACTGGCTGAAATTCACAAAATCCAACTGTATTTTCTTCCAAATTGATCTATAGGTGGAAATAGCATGCAATCAGCAGTCGAATCTTCAGCACCGATTACTATTACACTTCTTAACTATGAATATTTTGCACACATACTCAGAAAAATCATACCTTCAGCTCTAAAATACGCTCAAGATCGAAGCATTATCTTCAAACAAAGCCGAAACACCGCGGTTAAAGTGACGACGTATCACCCGATTTCGTCCAATTTTTCCAAACTCTATCAGTTTTCGATCCATCGATCGTTCTCAATCGAACAATTTTCCAAATAGAAAGCTACAATTCTACACGGCGTAGTCTCTCTAGGTTATCAACAAATCCTGTCAATTTGAAAAAGAAAAATCAATTACTATGACCGCGATTCTGCGCGCTTTTACGCGAAACGGCTGGCACATACCCCAAGGATCGAACGAACAAGCAGACGGGCGCACGCCGGAAGATAACCGATCCACGGGGACGTGGACAAATCGCGTGGTCCGTTTACTGTGACAGAGAATAAACTGAGGATACCGGGGAAGGGAGTTATGACTGGTGAAAGAGACGTCGTCAGATCTGTTCAGGCGAATAAATCTCAGTGTGCAGGATGATGATGTTCGTCGAATACTTTCGCGAGGAGTATGCGATGGGTATTGGTTCTGACTGATGGAATGTGCTTTTTTTTCTCATGCTAGCAAAATATGCACCGTTGCTTTCTTCTTCTTGTTTTTCAGCCGCACGAAGAGTGCGACGGGTGATTTAGGGGAGGTTTTCACCTCGGAGATTAAGTTCGATACTTTTTGCTGAATTTGTGGAAATTGATTGATAAGGCAGTTTATCAGGAATTCCTTTGGTCGGAACGTTCGGAAAGAGTTACACCGTGTCTCGGAGTTTGTGTAATTCGATTTTTGTTCGTTTACGAGAGAAAAATTGCGGTTTGTTGTAATTTCTCAACTCGGATGAGAGAAATGGAAACAGTTTTTAGCTGTAATGCAATAGTGCTGTGATAAAGAGACAAATTAAGGACTGCCTGTGACTTTCGAGAATTTGGTAAAATAAGCAAAAGAAATAATAAACTGAATTTAACTAACTGAAAATTTGATATGATATTTTCTGAATATATTACGTTTTAGTATTATCAAGAATTCTTCAGTTTAATAGAAATTTACTTAATATCCAAATTATTCAGAATAAACGAAGAACTTTTCCTTTGTAGTAATTTACAATCAACTTAAACGCAATTTCCTCTTTTTTTTTCTGTGTTTTCAGAAACAGTATTCAATTATGTCTGTCAATGATTAAATAAATTATCCAATATCGAACAATAACCCTACATAACAATGCAACAAATAAAATCCTCGTTAATGTCTACGCAAGAACAATATTTCACCCACGAAATAAACAACCTTTTACCCGTAATAATTTAATCACCTGAAATTACTCGTAAACTATTCACTGTACGAAACAAAAGTTGCATAATTTCCTACGTTACAGTAATGTAGAAAGTGTGTTATCACTACGTGGTTATTATTGTCGTTCGTTTGATAACTTATATTAATGTATCAACAATTGGTTTCAGTATAATGGCATATAATACGGGGAGAGAAGAACACGAAGGGTGAGACGTACAAAATTTGTATTGGGACATATTGTAAAATATTCTGTTAAACGTTTTCCTAATTTTCTTGTGAACATTCCTACAATAATTATTATTTTCTACATTGTTTATACATGAAGTTTTGGTCAGCATGATTTTTTTTTAACGGAACACCCCATATTCCTTTACAGAAATTAAAAGAGCATTAACCCTTTCGCGACGGCGGAACTAGCCATCAGTACGCCACTAACGAACGGGTCGTCGTTCCATTAGTGCACACCATACGCATTAAGAGTGTCTCGCGTTTTTTCAAATCTTAGAGGATTTCGTTGGAACAGCGGAGGACTTAAGGGTGTATCGGATAAAGGGAATGTTGTTGAGGCCTTGTTCTGTATTTTAAAATAAATCTTCACTTTGAGTTTTTGAGACGCGAGCCAATGCGGCGCGCTTAGTGGGTGCCGGATATAACCGGCGCTAACCAGTGCGAAGCATTTAGTGGATGCCGGATATAACCGGCGCTAGCCAGAGTGAAGCATTTAGTGGATGCCGGATATAACCAGCGCTAGTCGCGAAAGGGTTAAAAGCTGAGTCAATAAGTATTAAAGTGTAACATGTCTAAAATGAATATGCATTTATTGAGATATTTATAACGAAAGTTTCATTTTGTTGTCGATTTTTTGTCAAAATTTTGTTGTCAATTATATACTGCTAATACATCACATAAAGAAAACGTCCAAACATCTTTGGAATTAGTTATAAATCACATTCACTCGTTTCTTTCGACAAACTAATCCAATCATTCGTACTTTACGAGCAAAATGTCTGTTCAACAAGCAACGGGATGCAAGTCACGCAAAAAAGTATGAAAGGTGATGCGTACTGATCTCTTAAGAGCCTAAAATAATGCTGAAGAGGAGGAGGACGAAGAAATAAATCGGGATTTCAGATATACGTGTATATAGGGTGAGTCACGTAGCTTATCCACCCTGAATAATAGCAAATTCGCTGCTCTTTTAAATTCTGATACAAAAGAAATGGAACACCTAGAAATTGGAATTGCACAAATCTAAAAATCCGGATTACACCGAGGAAAAGATGACTAAAATTTGGTTAGAGAATAAAGCGGAAGCTAATTACTAACCCATTTAACTTTTGCGCAATTCGAAATTGAAATTTGTTTTCTGTGTTTTTGCGAGTGGTTAATCAGAAAGTTGAAATTTTTCATTAATTATGATTTTCAAAATTTCAAAATTTTCATTCGTTCAAATTCACGTTTACAATTACAATTCTGTGACAAACCTTAACGAGTTACGCGAACAACTTTTGTTCATTTGGAATGCATTCTTGGAATGACAATTGAATCACTGATATTCAATAGCAAGGAGCTTCCACACAATACTACCTAACTACATCTCGGTACCTATGAGACCTAATTTAACCGAACTGCAATCACTATTCCCTTTCAATACCCCAAACAATGCATGCAAATTTCTGATTTGTGCGATTTCGTCTTTGAAGTGGTGCAATTTTTTCGGCGAGCACCGCATATTACGTATAATATCGCCTCGCTAATATCTGTCGGGCTCGTTTTAGCCCAGGGCATAT
>NW_017100131.1:537983-549384 GCF_001263275.1 Habropoda laboriosa | reverse complement strand
TATTTTCGTTAAATTAAAAAAATAATCAATTTGGAAATTTGTGAATATAGCAATGTAACAGTATTGAAGTAAAATATTGACCAATGTAAAATTTGTTCAATAGCTGAATAAATTACTACAATCTAATAAGTAATAGTAACAATTGAAATAAGAAGAATGATACTATATTAATTAATTTTTATTCCCATGGAGTATTCGAGCTTGATTTTCTGTTATTGCATAAAAATCTTCTTTTTGTTTTCGGTCGAAAGGAAATATTTGAATTTACTGGAATGTTAATCCTTTCTCTGTTAGATTCGCTGTAATGCAAGGAGTAATTGTTACAATATTTTGACGGTAAAATACATTTTGTCTGTTTTTATTACAAGTGTGACTAAATTAGAGTCATACAAAAATGAAACAATTTTATATTTCCTTATTTGAGTGAACAGCGAAAGCATTGAGATATGAAAGTGAGATAATCGGTAAACTGAATCGAATGGATTCAATCTATATGCAGTATATTCTCCACAAGTGTCAGACCGCAGGAAAGCTAAAGCTGACACTCGTAGAGTCAGGGACTATGTTTTCGAGCCTCGCGCCCACATTTGTAGTTTGCCAAACGTAGACAAGGACGACGAAGCGAATAAAAGATAAGCATGAAACGTGAGTCGAGGCAACCAAGCGAATTAAATATCAACTTTTTAAATTTTACGTTTTCTTATCCCGAAATTTTTCTTAACACATTGATGAGATTTTTCTGATGAAAATGACATAAAACACGACATAATTTGAACAACATTTACTTATTAACACGTTCACTATCACGCCAGATTTACAGGTTGCTGTCAGGCGGCCACCAGAAAATACATTTTAAGCATTGGATTATAGTATTATGCTTTATAATTTTTTTTTCAATTGAAAACATAATGTCTAGCTAGCTATGACGTTCAAAATTTTTAGTTGACAACATTTATTTTATTTTAATTATTCTAAACATTTGAGGCACTCCATTTGACCACCATGGCCATATCGAGGAAACAATCTAACGTTAAAACTTATTGAGTGATTAATTTAATTTCATAATATATCGCTTTAGCGAGCCACCGTTTGCTTGCCAATTGTTTATCACAAAGAGTCGGCCTACCTCCACGTAAAAAAAAAAAAAGGTAGGGTCGATTCGACAAGTGTCAGTAAAATGTAGGGTCGATAGCAGCAGAAAAGCTGCTAAACAATTAGAATTAAATGTAACGAAAGAAATTATTGTAATAATGCGTAATGCAATTGAAAAATTGAAAGAATCAAAAGAAAAAACGCGAATTCGTATCTTTTTCGATTCTAGAATATAAGAAAATTTGAATAAAATACGCGACGAGAATTGGGGAGAAACATAAGTTAAACGCGTAAAAATATTCAATAATAAACGAACTAGGGATGAAGCTATTATTTCAATACGCGATGCACTGACTCTAGTATTTACTAAAATTCAAAAATTCTCGTATAAATTCCGAAAATAGATTATTAATTACGGTAAACTACTGAGACGGTTTAATTAAGGGTGGGCATGGTGCTGCTTTAGTTTGAAATGATTTATAAACACATAATTAACAGAGGAAAAACCGTGAAACGGCAAAACGTCTACATTCTAATTGTTATAACATGTAAACAGAACTTTAAATTTAGTGTAAACAGAAAAAATATATAATACAATTTATTTCACGGTATTGCAACAAATAAACGTTGAATCAATATTTAATTCGTATAAAAACAATTATTTAACGTAATAATTTTACCTTCACTATGGCTATTTTTAATCTACGACCACAGGTCAACCTGATTTCTAATCCTTACGAACTTTAAATTCAGTCTAAACTGAGAAAATATATAATACAATTTATTTCACGGTATTGCAACAAACAAACGTTGAATAGATTCTTAATTCGTATAGAAACATTTATTTAAAATAATAATTTCACCTTCACTATGGCTATTTTAAATTTACGACCAAGGGTCAACCTGATTTTTAATCCTCCGAACTTGATTTCACAACGAGAAAGTAATAAGATCGTTGAAACGTACTTATTTGTCAAAGAAACTTGCAAAAATGTATAAATAATAATATGTAATGTTTTAACAAATTTTTGGAAGTATAAATTAATAATAAAATTGTGAAAATTAATAAATTATACGTTATTATAACATTAATAGAATTATGACTAAACCGAAGTTCGAAGTCGAGTATTTAAAGTCTGATATTACGTGCCTAGCGAGTGCCGGTAATTGTTAAAATTTGTTTAATAATTAGTAATAGAAATTCTAATTGATTCTAATGTATACAAGTGTTACAAGAAGGCTGAGTGTGTACAGGGTGGACATAGACTAGCTAGTAGCCCCCGACCACTCTATTCACATCTCAGAACCTTCAGGTCAAAATACGCCGCGAAGTGTCTAGGGCCCAGTATAAAGGGTAAATGATTTCGCGGGACATCGGCGGGTCCTTATATACCTGCGGTACCCTCTCCCCAAAGTCATTAGCAAAATCGTCGGTTAGGTCAGGCGGGAAATTTTCGCGGGAGATTTTCGCGGGAGATTTCTGTTATCGTAACACGGTATAATTTATCAATTTTCACAATTTTGTTCTAAATTTATACTTCCGACAATTTGTTATAACATTGCATATAACAATTTATACGTTTTTACAATATTCTTCAATGGAAACATAGGTTTTAGCGTTCTCGTTACTTACTCGTGGTTAAATTAATTTCGTAGGGATTAAAAATCAGGTTGACCTGTGGTCGTAGATTAAAAATAACCATAGTACAGCTAAATTTATCGTGTTAAATAATTCTTTTTACACGAGTCAAAAATGTATTCAACGTTTGTTTGTTATAATATCGTGAAATGAATTATTTGTGCAGTTCTGTGCATTTTCTGTGCAGTTCAACCTAATTTACTTAAATTTACGTTGGGAGACAGTAAACTTACTGACTTTTGCAGAGAATTTACTGTACATAGTGACAGTCCAAGTGTTACTGTACTTTGTCCAGTTTGGTGGAGAATATCGTTTAAATGCAATGGAAGTTTACCTGTGTTTTTCTGAATTTCAAAAATTCAGGCAGAATTGTAAATATTATACTGTCTCGCAACGTATATTTAAGTAAATTAGGTTGAACTGCACAGAAAAAACAAACGGACGCAGCATAACGTGTAGTTATAATTGTTATGACATGTAAATAGAACGATAAATTTAGTGTAAATATAGAAAACGTATAATATAATTTATTTCATGGTATTGTAGCAAGCAAACGTTGAATAAATTCCTAATTCATATTAAAAAAATTATTTAACACAATAATTTCAGCTTTATTATGATTATTCTTGGTAAATGGCCACAGGACAACTTGATTTTTAATCGTTATAATCTTTAAATTCAGTGTAAATAGAGAAAATGTGTAATATAATTCACTTCACGATATTATAA
Source organism: Habropoda laboriosa (assembly GCF_001263275.1). Classification (NCBI taxonomy): domain Eukaryota; kingdom Metazoa; phylum Arthropoda; class Insecta; order Hymenoptera; family Apidae; genus Habropoda; species Habropoda laboriosa. The sequence continues at coordinate 545,924 of NW_017100131.1, read as the reverse complement.
CAAGCAAACGTTGAATAAATTTTTCATTCCTATAAAAGGAATTATTTAACACGATAAATGTAACTGTACTATGGTTATTTTTAATCTACGACCACAGGTCAACCTGATTTTTAATCCCTACGAAATTAATTTAACCACGAGTAAGTAACGAGAACGCTAAAACCTATGTGTCCATTGCAGAATATTGTAAAAACGTATAAATTGGTATATGCAATGTTATAACAAATTGTCGGAAGTATAAATTTATAACAAAATTGTGAAAACTGATAAATTATACCGTGTTACGATAACGGAAATCTCCCGCGAAAATCTCCCGCGAAAATTTCCCGCCTGACCTAACCGACGATTTTGCTAATGACTTTGGGGAGAGGGTACCGCAGGTATATAAGGACCCTCCGATGTCCCGCGAACTTATTCACCCTTTATACTGGGCCCTAGACACTTCGCGGCATATTTTGACCTGAAGGTTCTGAGATGTGAATAGAGTGGTCGGGGGCTACTAGCTAGTCTATGTCCACCCTGTACACACTCAGCCTTCTTGTAACACTTGTATACATTAGAATCAATTAGAATTTCAATACAATAGACTGAATAACAATTCATTTTAACTAATACCTATTAGAAATTTTCCTTTTAAAACAAATATAAATCATTTTACCAATTACTGGTACTTGCTAGACATTTAATATCAGACTTTAAATATTCTCCTTTCGGTTCTTTTAAATACAATCAAATAATTTCTTCAATTATCGATACTGACTTGGAATACTCCGCTTCGAATAAAATATTACGAAATTATTTTGAAGGTTTAGGGAAATAAACATTTGAATTTTAGTCATCCTTGTTCTTCAGACTTGTCGAATAGAATATTGAAGTGACTTTGAGAGGTTGCTTTTTCGTTACAGCATAACAATCAATATGTACTTTTCCCCCAGCAGTTGGAATTAATTTGAAATTTTTCATATATTTTCTCTGATATTGAATTTATTTTATGACTTGCTATTTTGTTTACTAATAATTTACCATCCAAGGAATTTGCATGAATTGCATGTTAAGTAGTTAGTTGATTTATTATTGTATATTGTGAGCTGATTTGGAACGAGTGCACTATGCCCACCCTAAATTAAACCGTCTCAGTAGTTTACCGTAATTAATAATCTATTTTCGGAATTTATACGAGAATTTTTGAATTTTAGTAAATACTAGAGTCAGTGCATCGCGTATTGAAATAATAGCTTCATCCCTAGTTCGTTTATTATTGAATATTTTTACGCGTTTAACTTATGCTTCTCCCCAATTCTCGTCGCGTATTTTATTCAAATTTTCTTATATTCTAGAATCGAAAAAGATACGAATTCGCGATTTTTCTTTTGATTCTTTCAATTTTTCAATTGCATTACGCATTATTGCAATAATTTCTATCGTTACATTTAATTCTAATTGTTTAGCAGCTTTTCTGCTGCTATCGACCCTACATTTTACTGACACTTGTCGAACCGACCCTACATTTTACTGACACTTGTCGAACCGACCCTACATTTTACTGACACTTGTCGAATCGACCCTACATTTTTTTTTTTTACGTGGAGGTAGGCCGACTCTATGTGATAAACAATTGGCAACCAAACGGTGGCTCGCTAAAGCGATATATTATGAAATTAAATTAATCACTCAATAAGTTTTAACGTTAGATTGTTTCCTCGATATGGCCATGGTGGTCATCAGTGACTGGAGTGCCTCAAATGTTTAGAATAATTAAAATAAAATAAATGTTGTCAACTAAAAATTTTGAACGTCATAGCTAGCTAGACATTATTTTCAATTGAAAAAAAAAAATTATAAAGCATAATACTATAATCCTATGCTTAAAATGTATTTTCTTGTGGCCGCCTGACAGCAACCTGTAAATCTGGCGCGACAGTGAACGTGTTAATAAGTAAATGTTGTTCAAATTATATCGTGTTTGATATCATTTTCATCAGAAAAATCTCACCAACATGATGTTAAATAAAATTCCAGATGAAAAAAAGTAAAAATTAAAGAAATTATATTTTTCTATTATGATTTGTCAAGCCGTGAAATCTCGTAAAGGAAACTGACTGGTGTAGCGTTACACACTTGACTGACTGCGAGCGAGATAACATGGGCGCAGCAATGACGCAGACCTAGGCGTAGGACCATCTATACTGTCACTTGTAGAATCCAAACTTACTGACTCTTGTAGAGAATTTACTGTACTGTTAGATCATCCGGTAAGTTCGTGCTGCAATGCGTTTATACACTTCATAATCTGTTTTATATTTGGAGTTACTTTCCAGAAGTTAAACCCGTCATTTAGTCGTATATCTACTGTGCTCAGTTAGAAAAGTTAAGAGAAGCAATAACAGTGAAACGTCCAGGACTTCTAAATTGAAACAAAGTGATTTTTCATCACGATAATGCCAGATCACATGTGGCACAAAACGTGCAAAAAAATTATGTAAATTCCTACCATATTCTCCGGACGTTAATCCATCAGATACGTTTCGTTTATAACATTGCAACATTTTTTAGTGGGCAACAAATTTGACAATATCAACTCTATAAGAAATAACGTTGAAAAATAGTTGAATGAAAAACAAGAAATTTTATAGTGACGGTATAATGGCTTTGCCAAAAATATGGGGTGAAGTTGCGGAATGAGATGGTGACTGCATTCTTTCGTAGGATTTGAAGGTATCAAAGATTTAAGGCTTTTACAGCCCGGATCATAATTATTATTATTGAGGCTTTTGGGTGTATATGATTATTCAATTTATCTCACAAACCCTGATGAAGTGAGCCGCAATGCTTATGAAATGTCGAAATACTCTTTACACAAGGACACGACTTACACCTAAAAACTTCAATAATAATAATCCATTTAAATAATTCATTCAATATATTTGAAATATTGATCGAAATGACACATCAATAAACGGCACTAGCTTATTGGACGATCTAATAACAATACCCGTATCAAATATTTAAAAATATTCAATGCCCAAATTTTCATTTCAGAAACATACTTTCCTACGTTATTTTCGAAATGTTCCAAACTATTCGACGGTAAATATTACTAAATTCTTTCAAATCTATATTAACTTTTTGCACTGAAACCTCCCAAAGAATATCGATAAAGATGTTCTATTTCGACCTGCTTCGAAGGCAGATATTAAGAATGGCGATATTGGTTTCTCAAACAGTAGACACTTAAGACGTTCGCCCGAATTGAATTCCATCGTCGTAATGGCCCCCGTGGAACGAACAAGCGAGTTCATAATGAGACTTTCTATTCCGTCAACGATATCGGATAATTGCGTCCCTACTGTCGATCCTCGAAATAGGGTAATGGAGAACTCACGAAATCGGCTTGAGGGGTTAAATTGAAATTGAAATCACTCGAAATTACTTGCAGTCTCGAGGACTATCGAGAAGGTTGATACCCCTCCCTCTGCCCTTGGAATCGAATATTACTCTCGACGCTCGAAACAATCAGTTTCGTTCGATCCACTCGTGCACGATCGCCCAGCTGCGAGTCAGAAGGGCCATTTTTCACGCTTTCCATTCTCTCTCTCTCTCTCTCTGCTTATTTTAACAGATTATAAATAGATATATCGCTTAACGTGTTGCTTAATCGCAATAATAATTAAAGTAACATTATTATACAGAGTGGCACCGAAATATTCTACTCTTACTTACTGTACCATACTGTATTCTACTCTTCCTGAGGATGAAAGAATAGTCAGGTAAACATAAGACCGGAAACTCTTCCTTTCTAAGACATAAATACTTTCTTTTATGATGGCGTATCGTAGGAATGCTTAAAATTTACTCAAAGAAATTGCTAAAACTGATTGCCCTCTACAACAATACACGCTTCGCATCGACGTTTCATAGACTGTCGAAGACGTTCAAATATTCTTAGTGTATTCCAAATTTTGTCACATGCGGCAATAATCCGGTTTTTGAATGTTTCTAGTAGCATTACTATCGTAAACTAAACTTTTAAGATATCCCCATGAATAAAATTCCAAAGGAATTAAGTTGGAGGAGCGTGCAGGCCATCCAATTGGTCCTCCTCCGCTCGTAATTCAACGTGTGACAAATATTCGTGTGAAATTTCGATACAAACAAGAAGTGTTTATGTAGTGTTTGTGTACGTATTTATATTACATCTTCGATATTGCTAATATTTGCTGAAACACTTTTTAATAATATGGCAGTCGCCATTTGTTCGTTACAGTTTCTAAGATAATAAAATGCCTTGAAAAATTATTCAGATTCTATGGTAGATATGAAAGTTCCCTTTAAAATCAAATTTTAACTTCGATCTGTCAATAGCAAATTAGCAATCAATTGCCTACGAAACACAAAGAAGAATTTCTTCAATTTTCTGACATAAAATTTCACAAGAAGTAGCAGTAAAGGAAGATTAAATAAGAAATGCAATTCTGTCACAAATTCTGTGACAAACAGTGTTTTTAATATGTTACACAATAAAAAGTTACATTACGTGGTAAGACACTGTATCTCATCTTATATATTTTACTTTTCAAACATTTGTATCAGACTTTTCTGCGATTTTTCAATTACATTACGCATTATTGCAATAATTTCTATCGTTACATTTAATTCTAATTGTTTAGCAGCTTTTTTTTTTTTTTTTTTTTTACGTGGATGTAGGCCGATCCTACATTTTACTGACACTTGTCGAATCGACCCTACATTTTACTGACACTTGTGGAATCTACCCTACATTTAATGTATGAATTTAATGTATTTCGTTTCTTCACATGGAATTTCTTAAGATTTTTGGAAAAAAATAATCTTAGATAAGTAATTGTCTCCCTGATTAAATTACGCTGTTCAAAGAAAGTGGAAAATCCGAGCTAATTAAAACTATGATTCCTAAAGTAAAGTGATCACTTGGAAAAGAGATTTAATGTGTCTTTAAGTGTGCTTCAAGTTGAACAATTAGTAGGAATGTTGAAGAAGTGATCAACTGATAAATACGATCCATTAAACAAGAAGTTTCACACGAGATATAAAACTGAAATACGAGGAAAAATCTATTTACAATTAAAACAAAAAAAAAAACACTATTTTGTCCAGTAGAGAATGAATTATTCGATTTCAACCGAAAGTTTCCGAATTAATTCGCATATTCTAAGGCTAATATTCGAAAGTGACTTCTCTCTTTCCACATCGAAAGAACAAAGATCGTTCGGTCAGGTTTACTTTTGAAAAATAATTAGCATACTCGCAACTAATTCTGCTTCTTTTTCTGTTTCGCAATGTCTCGGGCAAATATTATCGCGCAGCTGAGAGAGAGAGAGAGAGAGAGAGAGGGAAACGGTTGGTACAAAAGCGCGGAGACGCTCATAAATACATTCCTTTGCTGTGACTTTCTCCAAAGTGTACGGGTACTCTCGAGGAACGGGGAGAAATAACCGCGAAACGAGAGAAAACAACGTTAGAAAAAGACGCGGACGAGAAGCTGGTAAAACGAAACACAACGCAAGAACTAAAGCAAAACCGTTGTATACGTGTGTTCCCCGTGAAAAACTAGACACAACCGACCGTATCGCGAAACATTCTCGCTTCTCGGTTTCGCGAAAAACGCTGCAAATCTCTTTGTCGTTCAGTTTCAAACGACAGATGCGACTCGTGAACCTTTTAACACTTAACGGGACAGCTCTTTCCGCTTGTAATACGAACGACCATTTTTTTAATGTCCACTTTTTGTCGCTTTTAAACACGACTAATTGAAGAATGTACCTTGGAGGCGAGTTTAAAAAGCACTTGAGATACTGTTTCTTTGTAACACGCCGCCTACCGATCGGGAGATCTTCCAGTTCGCTTGATAATACGGAGATTCGTGTACCATTGCATAAATTTGTTTGTTCCGAAAGTTACCACACTTTAAAAAAATATTAAATTGCTCGGCATAGTTTTACTTTTATTTTTGCTTTAAAAAGATACTAATTAGTTTTGCATAATTTCACTTTATTTCACATTTTACTATACATACTACGCGAAAAGAATCGATACACTCGATATTTTTGCGAATTTTGTGGTGTACCGTTCCATTTTGTTTGTTGCGAACACGTTACCACACTTTTAAAAAATATTAAATTGCTCGGCATAGTTTTACTTTCATTTTTGCTTTAAAAAAATACTAAACAGTTTTGCACATTTTTATTTTAGTTCACCTTTTATTGTACATATTACTTTCATTCGTATAAGTTAGATGAGATATGACATAATCGTTATTTTATTATTTGAAGCTTCTTGCACGCTTTACGGGTGTTTAAATGTAAGAATGTTACTAACATTAAGAGCAAAGCGTGAAAACTTAATCAGAGAAAGAGAAAACTTGAAATTAAGAGTTAAGAGTGACGCGTACTGGACACAAACGACCCGGTTTGCCTGCGAAGTGTGCAAAAATATGTTTGCCTACGGAGGGTTAATGGAATTCACGAAGAAAGCAATATTAATTAACTCTTTCTAGAGCCTCGCTAATCATTACTATGCCTACACCTCGTTGTTACTTCATAAATCTTCATACATTCGCAAATCACAAATCATCCATCTGCGAATATACCAAAAACTTCCAAACAAACCAAACAGTGGTTACGTGTTCCATTCCATTTCTACTTAATCAAACTCTTCTAATCCCTCGCAACTCATCGGTTGCAAAATCCACGTCGCGCAGAAAGAACGAAACAATGTACAAGACACTATCTACGGGCAGAAGTTTCTCGAAGCAGTTCGCGTTACAAAGGCTTCCAAATCAAGCAAAACGTTACTTACAATTACTTGTAATCTGTTCGCGGCGGCAATTACGCGCGAACAGAGATCGAAAAAGGGAGAAGAGAAGAGGCAGAGACGAGGCGAGAAGGCGAACACAGCAGGGAGAGAAGGAGGAGAGAGGTCGCGAGCAGAAAGTATACCGGAGGAGCAAAGTCAGAGAACTCACAGTCGCGTTTCCGCCAAGTTCTACAAGGCTGATGACAAGCCCCGAATGACGGGAGCACAATGGCCTAGGAGACTGTCCTTCCTACAGGAGATGAGTTCTTGATTGCACTGACGCTACTAGAGATGCAATGTCAAGGCATCACAGACGACGCCAGAAGTGCGACCGAATTGCGATCTAAAACCGTTTCCTTTGACCGCTTACGCCGTGTCCCCCGTCTTCTCCCCGCCGTTTTTCTATGTTACAGCATCGAATATCCGTGAACGTTTGTTTAACACGAGAGTTGCTATTTTACACGGAACAGGGTTCTGTTTTGTGTAAGAAAAGAATTCGATTTCAACTAGTGAAGTAATTTTTTATACGAATGCAGTGTAGTGTTGTAGTAATCGCGCGGGTGACAGAAAGTGTCACCTATTGTGCGATTGTAGCGTTGACCCAGGTGTGCTTAGACTAAGAGTTTTGTCATTTCGTAGATTTTAAGCGTGGAATCTTAGCAACACATTTTCGAGATGCTGTACTTCAAGAAAATACAACGAACACAGAATCCACTTTTTGACCCCTCCAAATGGGAATATCCCATAAACTTTTGTGCGTTCTTTCGTTCGACTGCATGCATAAAGTCTTTGGGTCGTTTTCCATCCAGAAGCATAATGTGTAACAATTTTTGTTTCCAGTACGGTATATGAACTTAGACGATAAAGTTCTAATATAATGTTAAGGGAATATAAACTCGATAACAGTAAAAAAAATAAAAAGGCGATGGGTCGAAAAAGATCCGAAGACCGCACTAGGGTTAAGAAATTTTGAGCGCGTGCACGTGTGAACGCTAAGGGTGAAAATGCATATTTTTCCTTGGAAAAGTCAGTCCCAGTTCGAGAGGAAACTAACCTGCGACGAAGTGCATATATATTTCTCTTCTCTTTCTCTATTTTAATTATATTTAA
>NW_017100131.1:536413-537785 GCF_001263275.1 Habropoda laboriosa | reverse complement strand
GTATGTCGATTCCCTAATTAATTATCAAATCCCACATTTTTAATTGCATTCTTCTGTGATATCTATAATTTAAATTGAATCAATCAGTTGAAGAAGTTTAATTATTGAAAATTTACGAGGAAAGGCTAACCATAGTTAGGCATACGTGGAAGTTCATCTGCGTTAGCATAACCGTGTTTAAATTGGGACAACACTGCAAAATCAATGGCGTTGATGATACACGAAAGTTAAACCTATTTTTTCAAATATCTTCAAATGTGGTTTCTGGACTCGTGCTGTACTTCAACTCAGCAATTCAATTACAAGTTTCTATATTTATTATGTAAATATAACGTTCGTTGTATAAATATTTATATAAAACTCTCTGGGTATTCCTGAGGAGATCCCTAGAACTGCCTGGTAATTTCCTAGGCGTTCTCTAGAATTAGTTGGGAATTTTCTAGGAACTCTCCAGGATTGCCTGGGAATACTCCGAAGCTCCCTAGAAATCCCCGAGAATTTCCTAGAATGGTATAAATACCCACGTTAAACCTATTATGCCTTAATGCTTCCCTTCAAAAATTCACTCAGTTCTTAATTTCCCTAAAGGAACACAAGGTGCTCCGTTAAAAACGAATAAAAATCACCTTCAAAAATTCCTGTAAATAATATTAAAAAGAAAAAAGCTCCCCCTTGAAGTCACACAACTTTTGCCTCACATACTTCTTCATACGACTACGCTTTACGAGTAATTTCAAGCCGCAAGTTAAGTGAATCACCCCGTACACCGCACAAATCCTCCAAAACTACGGCGTTATCACGGCGAACGTAAAAAACGAACCCGTCGAAAGCAGTTCGTCGAAGGAAGAATAAGAGAGAAGCGTCGCGGGACAAGTGACGCGTGGCCGTCAAAGGGTAGCACGGGATACGGTGTACAAAAGAAACCGAAGTTTCCAGCCGGTTGGTGGAAGGGTGGGAAGAAAAACACAATAATAACGCGATCCTCGGCGCAACTGTAAATACTTGAAAGGGAAAAGCGGAATAAAACAATAACGGGACAATTGGTCCACTTTGGCCCAAGTTTCCGTGGCGGGAATAAAAGGTAGAAAGAAGAGAAAAGAAAGAAAGGGGCGGGAGAGGGGTTGGATGGCAGAGCTTGAAGCATCCGCAGGACGACAGAACGAGAAAGAAAGACAGGAAGAGGAAGAGAACGGAAGAAAGAGAGAGAGCACGAGGAACGGTGAGGATTGAACGAGGCAGGAAGGGAAGAGGGGAGGAATGGGGCAAGAGGGGTTGTCTTGAGGCCGACGCCCAGATCGATGCTCCCGTCTGAGGTTCCTGTAGGCGGAGGCTGTGCAGAATTCTCGCCCGTAAGGACCTCCGTTGCTCCTTA
>NW_017100131.1:530195-536388 GCF_001263275.1 Habropoda laboriosa | reverse complement strand
TTTACTATGGAGAGAATCTCGGCTAAGAAAGCGTTAAAGGGTTAGACTACCTTCGTCTGTCCGAAAAGTACCGTTTCTTTCAGAATTTATCTCGAACCAGCGATAATCCTTTTTTCAAAAGAATTTTTTGTTAATGGTAGAGACATGTACAGTGGCGGCCAGCTACTTGACCCTCATCCGTCCCTCGTGTCAATTTGACACATTTTTCCGGTAAAAAAGTTATCGTTTATTTTCCATATTTAATAAAAGAACTTACAAAATTGATTATTTATCTTTTCGTTTAATTGATTTTTGACCATTGTGTCAAATTAACACCTAGGGACCTATTAAGATGCGAAACTGAGGGACCACTTGATGGTTAAGGAAATAGTACTGATATTTTATCCGTTGCATTTTTCGTATACTAAACTCGTAGTCCGCTGATATAACGACCTAGTCTGAGAAAATGTTCAAAATATTTGTAGTTTATAGTGTTTTAAATAAAATTCTTGCGATATTACGGTATAACATACCTGAAAATGTATTTCATATGAGTTTAGTATACGAAAAATACAACGAATAAAATATTAACAATGTTTATTTTCTTAACTACAACGCGGTCCTAAATAGCTGGCCGCCACTGTATGTAAACGTACAAAAATTTTTTCAAAAAAAATGTAATCGAGAGCAAACCACGAGTCGCTTTGCCAGATAGCGTGTACCTTATTCACGATGAACAGGTTCCTCGAATCAGACTTGTCTGATGGAGTATTAAATAGAACTAAATTGTCCACCGGCTGACGTAGGATTTTTGTTTAATTGGAAAATAACCAAAAATAACGAAATGCAGCTTTTCACGCGGACACGTTAGTCGTTCCTTTATTCAGAACTCGAGTAAAAATTGAAATATCGAAGAAAATTTAGACAATTAAAGAATGCATTTAAGACTTTTGTAAAAATCGATTGAGCATTATTCGGAAAACACGGATCCGAGAAAAACGTGTTTCAAGTTAAGGTTACGCACCCCTTTCGTTTTCAACGTATTAGTATAATTCTCAGTTGGAATTTCCGCTTCGACTAAATTGTACCTTCTTTTTAAGACGATGAAGTAGCAATTTATGGAAATGAAATAAAAAACCGATTTTTTTAAACTGGTCCAGGTCTAACCCCTTAAGATCTTCGAAACAACGTCCTCTTTCCTTCAAGAACTTCGTCCACCTTACCATCTTACTATGTACTACCCTTTCCTTCCCTCGGTGGGGATCAAGTTCACTTCCGGCTAGATTCACGACCAACACCGGCCTGGGTCAGCTGAAGACGGTGACGCGCCACGCGAAAAACGAGCGTATTATGCCTTCGTAATCGAGCGTTTTGTGCTGATTTTGAATGGGGGAGCTCCGCTTTTGTTTCGATTATTAGTTGCCGGTTTAACGCGGCGAGGGGACCGGCGGTCGATTGTTGGCTGCGTTAGCGGAGCGGAAGCGTAGGTGGCGAAGAAGGGTGAAGGTTGGTTTTAAGGAATAAGTGGATTTTGCGGAATGATTATTTTCAATTATTGCGAAACTCTGTCGTTTTGTATATACTCGGTGTCGCGTTGCGTTTAAGCCCTTGTGTATATTGAATTTTTTAAGTAAGACAAATATGACTCAATATTAAAATTCCTTTCGTACACAAGCGAAAGCACGTTCTTTTTTATTTTACTAACCATTATATTATTGAAAATTACACAAATATATTATGGTTAATAGAACAAGCATATTCATAATATAAGCAGAAAAGAGTCTTGACTTTGTTTCGAATGTCGGTTGAGACAAGAGAGCTAAATTACTCGCTACATTGCTTCCATCAACCCCTCCACGGTGAATGGCTCGATGGATCGTCCGGCAAATGTAGAACCCTTCAGTGGCTTTCTTTCCCTGTTTCCGGACCGCGCATCGCCTGCTGCTGGATTTTCGCAGGAAGCTCGAAACGCACGTTCCCTTCCTCTCTCTCTCTTTCTCTCTTTCACCCTTTCCGATCCCATGGCGTGGCGCTCGCTCGCGTAACGCGATACAATGAATCATTCATGAATTGCTCGTCGAAAAAGATTACTGTCATCGCACGGGAAATTATAGCGCGATGGATTGTCGACCGGGTAAATTGTTAGTCCACGCGAACACGCTTTTAGGTCCGCTGGATTCTTTGTGAAGGAATGTTCGTTGAGGAGGAACGACGTGCTGTTGAGGATTATGAGAGTGTCTCCCTTGTCGTAATTTATTATTAGTTTAGCAGTTCGATGTGATGGTTTTAAAGGTTCGACTCACTGTCGGGTATACAGGGTGTCCCGTAACTCCTCGAACACCCGGAAATGGGGGGTTGCTGGGGTGACTCTGAACAACTTTTTCCTTTTCCAAAATCCAGTTTGAAGCTTCGTTTTCGAGTTATTAACGAAAAACACTGGCCAATTACAGCGCGCGTAAAACTGGATTTTGTGAAAAGGAAAAAGTTGTTCAGAATCACCCCAGCAACCCCCCATTTCCGGGTGTTCGAGGAGTTACGGGACACCCTGTATACCCGACAGTGAGTCGAACCTTTAAAACCATCACATCGAACTGCTAAACTAATAATAAATTACGACAAGGGAGACACTCTCATAATCCTCAACAGCACGTCGTTCCTCCTCAACGAACATTCCTTCACAAAGAATCCAGCGGACCTAAAAGCGTGTTCGCGTGGACTAACAATTTACCCGGTCGACAATCCATCGCGCTATAATTTCCCGTGCGATGACAGTAATCTTTTTCGACGAGCAATTCATGAATGATTCATTGTATCGCGTTACGCGAGCGAGCGCCACGCCATGGGATCGGAAAGGGTGAAAGAGAGAAAGAGAGAGAGAGGAAGGGAACGTGCGTTTCGAGCTTCCTGCGAAAATCCAGCAGCAGGCGATGCGCGGTCCGGAAACAGGGAAAGAAAGCCACTGAAGGGTTCTACATTTGCCGGACGATCCATCGAGCCATTCACCGTGGAGGGGCCCCATTGTACGGCATTACAGCCCTCCAGGGGGAAGTCCAGCCAGTCTTAAGGGCACATGTGACAAATGCCTTTATTCGTTTGCTCACACCCGCCCCCGCCGCGTACAAGGATCGCGACCAGGCACGTATACGCACTCCGCGAAAGCATTCTTCTGGCCATCGTTGCTAGAACTCGAGTACGTGCCATTTACGAGCCCTGGAAAATGTCAATAACCTTCGACTCTTCGCGATAAAACCACGTACCGCTCGATTATTTCCACGGAGCGTATGAAGGGTGTTCCGGAAATCGCGGTGCAATCAACGTTAACTCACTTTAAGCGGATGTTTTCTTTCAACCCTTGTACGAAGATTGGGTCCATTTGAGCCAAAATCGAGTGATGAATTCTTTTTCCTTCGTTGCCGAATGCATCGTTGGGACAGAATCTGATGAACATTAATAATGTTTAGAAAAGAAAATTTGTACGATTCTTTTTAATGGAAACCAATTATATTTTGCCTGCAACTTCACAAATTTAATATAAGGATTAAAGGGGTACACCACCCTGGTGCGTCTAAAACTGGGTGAAGTTTGAGAAATTTTGCGTAAGTAACTATTAGAAGAAAAGTTTTCATTTTTTTTAGAGGATATAAATGTAACTTTCAGCATTTTTCCCCGATTTTTGAAAAGTAAAAATCGTTGTAAAACGGAGGAATTATTGCGAAAAATCTATTCTTGGCCGTCATTGCCGGCAAAGTTCGAAACATCTGAAATAAAAAATTTTTTTAAATTTATTCTTCGATCTTTTTCGATATCTCAATTACTCAATTTTTAGGAACGTTTGAAGTTTATTTTGTTTAGTAAGAAGAAATTTTTCCTCTTCAAACTGCCACCATTTCTAAAATAGTTACAATTTTTGAAAAATCGTATACTACACCGTAGGTACTACATTTTTATCTATAAATTGAAAAGAAATTTTTAATTTCAAAATATTCAAGTTTGATTTTATCGAAAACAGGGCCCTGTAGGAGCAAATTTTATTCCATATTTTCGACTTACTTTTACACGAAGAATCATCTTTACCACGATTCAGAATACCCTGTATATAGTCTCGCGAATTGGCCGCGGAAACGCAGGAAAATTTTGATTCCACGTATGCAGTATGCACGTAAACGCTTTGTTACGCTGTTGTTTTCTTTCTTCTTTTGTTATACGTTTTAACAATGAGTGTTTACTGATGGAGTGTCTTCGTGATTATTTTTTTAGAGAATGGTAGGTGCTTGATTTTTGGAGTTCCTACATTTTCTGTGAGATAATGGTAATGGAAAATGTTGTTTTAATTAAATTATTAATTAGGATTGTTTAAAGAGTGTATTAATTTCGTTATTCACGGTTAAAAGGAACTGTACTACCTTTTATATTACACTCTGTGATTAAAATTATGAAAATTGCTTTTTTCTTCTTGGGTTATGAAGATTTTAAGATAACTATTTTAAATATTACGCAAGCTGCCTGTACTAGATAAACTATTCTAGATATACAGGTGCCAAATCTTAAAATATTAAACGATAATAAATCCGAAAATACTTAAATTCATTTATTACATTCTTTCCTCAAAATGAAAATATTTGAAATATTTAACATAAAAGTAATGTGATTGTGCACAAATGTACACAAAATTGTAAAACTGAAAATATGGAAATTGTAACAATCCAATCTAACTCGATAATCAATTTTAACATTCATTTATCTTGTTTAGACTTTTAAAAGTCTCTAAAACTAAACTACTTAGTAAAACTACCTATTTGTCGAAAGAATGTCGAATTTAATACCTCAATTTCAGGTGCACAGTACGATATAATCGAATTGACAAAAATATGAGCAGTTAAAGGCCTGAAATCTCTGCCAGAACCGTTCAAGAGAATGTTTGAAACCCGCCAAGTAGGTTTTATGAAACATTAATGGCTATCCATGCACAAGAAGAAACTCCAAATATTCCAAATAGTAATTAACCCCCGTAAGCAAACTACAATAGTTCGTTTATGTCCAAACCTAATTTTTTTAGGTGCTGTTCTAGGCTTTGAAAATATCTAAAAAAATTCTGAGATACTTATCAAAGTCTCTACTATATTATACAATTATTCGTTAAGACAAATGTTTAAAACTTTTCTCAAGAGGAATAAAAATTCGTTTCGAAGAAATACGGGATTAAATTTCACTTGGGTCATTAACGACCCAGATTACCTACAGAAGGTTAACATTTACCGCTAGTCGTTTTATTCTGTAAAAACTCAAAACGGAATACGGCGTATGGCCTAAAAGTGCAACGACCACAATCGGTCCTGCAGTTCGAGGATTTAATTTACTATTCCGCTATATCGTGGCTCGTGCCGTACACGCCAGATATAGGCAGAAAATTGAGGAAAAATACGGTTAATCTGGGCCACGAAATCACGTTACGGTTGTTGCGCGAGTGTAATTTCGGTGCGAACCTTGAAAGGTGTTCCGCAGAAGGTTCGTCTGCGCCGAGACGGGCTCATCATTGACTCTGACAAATCGAATTATTCGCACCCACGAGAGAACGGAAGGAAAGAGAGAGCAGAATAACATCCGGTCTGATCAAGTTTCCGTAATATCTAGTTATAGTCGCGTCGCGATCAGCGTGCACTTGTCGTCACGGTCCACCATTCGATCCAATATAAAAACTTCGAATATCCTCAGATATTTTGCTAAATTTTGCATTCGGCAAGGTAGGAAAAATTATTTTATATTAAGAAGTACTTTTACGAAATTATGAAGTTAACACGTTTAACCCTTTGCGGTCCAAATAGTCCAGTTAGTACGCACTCGTTTGGTCACTCTCGAACAGTACCATGCAGTTTCCCTTTATTTCAATATTTCAGCGTGATATTAGTTATGAAATACTAAGTTTCAGTATAATATTAATGCATAAAAAATGATTTATTATCATTTATAATTTATCATTATACGATATCTGAAGGCAAAAATTCCTATGTCTAGTCAGACTCGACATAGGACAGCAAAGGGTTAACGTTACAGAGGAATTAACCCTCTCTGAACGATGAATCATTTATTCATACACACTTCCGTGCATGACAAAACAATGTTTGTAGGCACATGTGTTGCCGGAACTGTTTTAGTACTGAAGATTTTTTTTAATTTTTATCTATACTGATGTTCTAAATTATTCTAGAATTTAACA
>NW_017100131.1:516336-528611 GCF_001263275.1 Habropoda laboriosa | reverse complement strand
TATATCTATCATTCTCACATACTAAAATTGATTTTCCTACTTTCTTAGGTTTTTCTTTCTAAACGTTGCAAATGTAAGTAAAGGAGAATTTTTTTTATTTTGTACTGTATTAGGTTTGATTAAAAAATAAGTGAACTAACGTTATAACACTTTGTTAATAAAAAATTATTCTACGTTAGAATGATCTTTGAAACAGTCATAATAACGATAACCACATCATATTGTGTCATCAATTTTCCTCTTCACTTACGACATATTGAGTTACACACACAATCCGGTTATTTCTTTTTTTATCAAACCTCTTATTTTTACCGACATATGATACTAAATCATATAATACTTTCTGCACGAACATAACGAGTGTTCGAAAACTTATGAACGACAGTGCATGAATGCATTGAGGTAACCGAATAATTCATATACAATGCCAGATAAAAACAATTGACGTAGATATCCACGTTCGAGGAAAATATCATTTTTAAGCAATTTAGTTTAAGTAAGCAATTCGAATAACAGTTAAGTATTAGGCTTACTAAGCAAACAGCAAATTAAATTATAAATTTATAAGAAATTTTGCACCGTCAATGTTCTAATAACGATGCAAAAGTATCAACCATAAACTCATTTCATGCTACTTAGGGAAATTATGATGCACTGTATCGGAAGGAACTATCTTTACCATCGTAAAAGAAATATGCAAAATTTCGAATTCGACGTTCAACGGTGTTAAAACTAAATTATAAATATTAATACTTAAATTAAATTACGATCGATACAAAATCGATACTTTCATACCCTGTAGTCGAAACCAGAGTTACGCGAATTCGATATTATTCGAATAAATTTTTACACAACCCATGAAGTTTTATTTGTTATTTATTCTTATTATTCGTCATGCACTAGTCTGCCGATTAGCGACACCGATCGGCACGGAGCTGTCGCTAAAAACGTAAAAGAGCCGTTTCTCGAGCGTGTTCGACTCGCGTTTGATGTCGCTGGCGACCGAGAATTGAGACTTTGTTGTCACCTCGGCAGCTACCGATGTTGCCGAACTCAGGATTACACGCATTCATACATATGTAGATATGTTTTTTTATGAAATCGAAATCGACGCTACTGAAATTCAATCGTTACTCACGAATGACGAATAATTTTGTACACAAATGAAGGATAACGAATAAATCAGTTTTATCGTCGAAACACGCCCGCCAATAAATCTGGTTTGCTTTTATTCTAGAAAACGTAAGTAAGTCGAGGAAACGTTTATTAAACTTAAGGGCAATCAATCGCGTGTTTGCACTTGTTTGGCACGAAATCAATTTAAGAAGAATTAATTGCAAGCATCGACTCACGGTTATTAACCACTGGGAATGCACCGCGCAGCACTGGCACAGGAATTCCTGGACTGCAAACGAAGTGTGTAGGCTTACCTGTAATAAACATAAAAATAAAATGCTTATCGTTTCACGGTGTATTTGCGCCAACGATAAAGATTAAAGTGTACACCCGTGGCGATATCGTTCACGGAACCATCCTTGTTAGAGCTATAATAATGCGAGGAAATTGATGGAATTGAAAAAAGAAAAAAAAATTATAAATAAATTGCCTATCCTCCGAGTCGAGGTTAATAATAACGTAAAATGTATTTTGATGGTCTTGACAAGAGACCTTCGCTCGAAAGTTAGGAGATTTATTTATTATTTCTTGGAGATTCAAATTTTTCTACGCGGAAATTATTAATATTGTAGAAGTAACGTTATGGAAATTATTTGACGTAAAAATATTTAATTTCAACGGAGGCAGTTTTTTCCAAAATGAACGGCTTAAAAGCGCGGGAACTTTTAGGATCAATTAATGAAATGAAAATTTAAAATTATCCGCAAGTAATTTGATTTATCTAGCAATAGAGATCATTTTCCTATGAAATGTATGGAAGAAAGGAATTTAAGGTTGCTGTAACCCTTATTCGTATCCCTTCGTTCTAACCCTTTCCTCGAGATGATTTAACGGCGACTTAATTATTTTCCTTATAATTGATATTAATAAACACGGCGTACCTTATTGCCTCGTGTATTCGTGAGAAAGATCTGGAGGAAACGTGCGTTTCTTACGAGGATGGCGAAACGATGACGCTCATTTCTGACGACACACTTCCGAACCGACATTCCTCGCATACTTTGTTGTTATATCATTTCCTTGGAATTATTAATTTAACATTCAGAGTTAGAAAATGGAAAGAGGAAAAGCGTTACCTTAACGAATCACCGAAATAACAGGTAATTTACTAAACAGATGTTTAACAATTTATTAAGATAAGACAATTGTAATTTTTATTTTCGAACGGACGATAGAAATAATCTTCAAAAACGAAACTCAGAATTTCGTTGCACTAGAATAGCACGATTTTCCGATATCGATAAAAGATGTTTAAATGCCGTTTAGTGATCTTTGTCGACTGGAAAAGTTACGTTAGTATTTTCTTTACACCAGAGTAATTATAATTGCAAATAATTTCTGAAAATTAACTAAAATAATGACGACTAAATTCTTATTTTTTTTTTTTGAGTCGAAAGTGTGTTACACAGTACCACTTTTTAATTTCACAAATCTTAAATAGACTGTAAATAATATCGAGTGAGAAAGCAATTTAAAACTGTCGTCTTTTATTAGGAAATAGTGTCTAGAGACTTACAAACGCGCCAAAAAATCTATTCAAGCCGTCGTATTGTGTATACAAAGTAACGAAACTTTACTTTTATATTTGCCTCACAATTCTACCATTTATACAATAAGTATCATACATATTTTTCCTGATACACGACACTAACTTCGCCGAAGAGATGCAAATTAAATCGCACAATTTTTTCCGTACGAATACAACGGGTGTCCTAATACTTATAAAGGACACTGTACACATTTCGACGGGAACGTCTTTTCGAGCCACGTCTGATTACCTAAAACACGGATAACGAAGGTAAATAAGTACCCGTTGCCATTTCACCATCGCAGCACAGCCGCGCGCGCGCAAACGAATGCTTTTTCCCGCGTAACGGATTTGAAGAATTCAAACGACAACGGTGCAACGCTGATTTACGATCGGCGCCGTTCACAGCGATAACACACACGCAGGCGTAATTCATTATAGCAGCGGTAGCATTACGTAACGCGTTCTGTGAATGAATCAGAAGAAGGCTTTATCTAATCCGCGCGCACTTCTTTTGCAACGTTACTTCGTCTTCGTTAGGCTGCAGCCGGGAGAGACCGCGCGCGCGCGCGCTCATTTTTCAAGGTGCCTCCTCTCGTCATGTGCACAATGACGAACCTCGCGCGCTTGTAGACACTAACCTACTTCACTCTTCGGGTTCTCCACGAGAGAAGTGGAAATGAGTAATGGCCATTACGAAGTATCGCCGTGGAGAATACACGAGCTTTTCATAGATTGCTTGTCCGATGAATGTGTGATACTTGACAGCGGTGCGTTCGGCGAAAGTTGTTTCGAACGACGGATAAATTCCAACGATTCGTTATTCAAGAGTAATGAACCAGTTCGAAACAACTAACTCGTTCGTTCGTTATTCCCGAATATCGAATAAATCGAATGTGTTCGTGAGTAACAGATAATTCACTCATTCGTCATTCGTGAATTTCGAATAAATCGAACTTACTCACGAATAACAACTAATTCATTCATTCGTTTTTCGTGAATAACGAATAAATCAAATTTATTCGTGAATAACAGATAATTCACTCATTCGTCATTCGTGAATAACGAATAAATCGAATTTACTCACGAATAACAATTAATTCATTCATTCGTTATTCGTGAATAACGAATTTATTCGTGAATAACAGCTAATTCACTCATTCGTCATTCGTGAATAACGAATAAATCGAATTTACTCACGAATAACAACTAATTCATTCATTCGATTTTCGTGAATAACGAATTTATTCGTGAATAACAACTAATTTATTTATTCGTATTCGTGAATAACGAATAAATCGAAGTTATTCCTGTCTTTTATTTGAAAATCTCGAATGGTGAATAAAGATAACGAATGAATTGGAATTGTTCGTTATTAACAAATAACGAATGAATAAATTAATTATTATTCGAGAGTAAATTCGGTTTATTCGTTATTCCAAGTTTTCAAGCAGAAGAGATGAATAAATTTCTTTTAATAAATTTGATTTATTCGTTATTCGCGAATAACGAATAATTCGAATTCATATGTTGTCAGTGGATGACGAATTTAAATAACAAAATAACGTTTTTAGTGAAAATCGAATTTATTCGTTATTCGAAATTTTCAAATAAAGGAGACGAATAAATTCCTTTTCTCAACGAATTTCACCTAAATTTGATTTAAGTACAACTCTTTTCTCGAAACATCCCATCAGAAATCTTGTGTAGCCTACATAAGTAGGAGCTGAAGAAGGTATTAGCCTGTTGAACTTTATGAACGAATGCACGAATAACGAATAAAGGAATAAGAAATCGAATGAACGAATGAAATTTCATTCGTTATTCGAATAAAAATTGATTCGAACAAGGCCCAACACCGACTTCAAAAGTTCCTGCTTGAATGAAGATGCACAGTTTGTGGTGTTTCTGCGATTCCTAATTAGCCATTTAAAATTTACAACTCGTTCTCTTGGTAATGAATTGCTAGAGAAATTATTCGCGATTGTGCAATGAGAGGAAGTTTTAGAAGGTGTGAAAATTTCAGCAATGTATTAGAAGCTTGTGTAGAAAATTATTTCAACTGTTTCGTTTAAAGTAGATTACACTGCATTTTTTATGCTTTGGATATTTTTCGTGAATTTTTTAAAAACTAACACACAGAATTTGTTACTACTGTTAAAAATTACAGCATTGCAATTTCCAATTTTACTACTTTTGCTTCGTGTGAAATTTAGCATTTATGCTTTTGTATAATTCAAAAATTCGATAAATCGAAATGACCAGTTAGAATTGTTGCTATCTAAAAATTGATAACCGAACGTAGCCTTACGCTATAACGCAGAAAATATATTATTATTATCTATGTACATATATGAAATGTATTCTAGAACAGACTGGTACATTTTCTCACAACCCTGACTTCCTACTGAATATAATAGTTAACCTTGCACGAAGTTAGAATATATATGTACATACATTCAAATCATGTGTAATACTTCCAGTGATAACCTGATTGTCGAACACTATGGAACAGTCCTCTAAACTTTCCATAAAATGTTCCACTTTCGTTTATTGTTATCTCAGCGACATTTACTCTTCCGCTGTTATCTTGCGCGTCTCATCAAATGAAGCCTAGTATTTTTTTTTACGATTTAAATCAAATAATTTACAGAAGCTTCTCGTAAATTTCATTTGAAATATCACAGAACCTATTTTCTTTAAATCACCAGGGTTCTCTTACTGAAATATCGTTCGATCCGTGCATATTAGGTGTACAAATTAATTCGAATTGTGCTTATACTTCAATTGAAAATTGTTACTTGGTCAATTTCAATAAATAATTTTATTTCAAAAAATGGACTGACAAATTGTTCGAAAAGTTATTTAGAATAGAAAATGTCACGTGAAGGTAGATAAGAAAAAAAATGAAAGTTCACAAGTTCAAAACAGTCAACATTGTTTTTTTAATTAGCTCAAAGCCACTATCCTCGTCACTTGATATGTATATTTCCCGTTTCTATTTCAGTTTCATTATTAGCATGTTTCTATTTTTTAGGATGATTTCGATGAAATGTTCAGCATGTGTATAACTCACATAGATCTACGAAACGTATGTTTTAAATTTTCATTACAAGCCCAGATAAAAATGTTGTAAACAGTGACCTTTACAATTATACGTCGTCTAGTAAACTAATCCTCCTAACTTCTAAAAAAAAAAAAACTCAAGTAGTTTGGCCCAATTTTAGAAAAGTTACTCTATTTTGAACAATGTCCACAGACTGTACACACATACGTGTACAAAGTGAACCATGAAACGTGATCACCTTAAATTACTTTATCAGTGAACTGATCGAATTTTCTTCTCCAAAAGGCCCCCATACTTTTTATCAGTTGTTCCTTTCTTTTGAAGTTTTCAAGGTCACCTTCAGTTTCTTGCATACAAATGTATCATAGAAAGAAGTTGATCCTAAAAACTTCAAAAAGGAATAACTGATAAAAGGTACACCATGATTATCTTAGGTTTCGCTTTGAACCAGATCGTGCGATACAAAAAAGATTCCATATCGATCCACTGATAACGGAATAATTTAAGGTGATCAAGTTACACGATTCACCCTATGTACATACAGTTAAATTGCAATACTGAATTCAAAATATCGCATCGCAACGAAAACAAAATTTCGAGCCAGACAAAGATCCGGAAAGGTGGTCGAAACGTTCTCGCGTAATTTTCTTTCGTTAAAATACTTCGCTACTCGGCGGAACGAAGGCTGGCGTCTTTTTTCACGGCCCTGGCTTCCTGATGACAGTAGTAGCCTTGAGTAGAGGCCCGAGAGTGGAGGGACCGACGCGAGCGGAGTCGAGCAGAGCAAGCAGGCATTACAACAACGATGAAGAGGAGGCAGAGTTGCGTGGCGTTGTATCTATGTTTAGACGGCCGAGTACGTCACATCCGGTAGTCTGCGCTCCCCTTGATCATTCGCTCACTCTTTCACTTTCTGTCTCTTTCTCCTTGCACTTCGCCGTGTTCCTTCGTCATCCTCTTTTTCCGTCCTGGCCGCTGTGCGCTGGTTCGCGCGTTGTCACGTGCCGTGACTTATTTCAACCAACTTCCAGCGTGTCGTGTTATGCGCCGACTTGCGATGGAAAAGTTCCTTCGAAATCGCGAAATTTCGCGGCTCGAAAGAAATTCGGGGACAAGTTCAGCCCAGGCAATTATCCGTGGCGCCCGTGTTCGACCTATCTCGATACGCACGTTTAACCAATTTCGAGAGTAGAGTTTTCGAAATTGGTAAGTAATCCGAATTTTTCTGCTTCGTTCGTTCAATTCTAAAATGAACAAAATTGTGTTTTTACTTCAGCTGTTGAATTATGCGAGTCGCCTTTTTGTTTTCCAGATTTCAAATGCGAGACATTATTCTATTCATTTTTTTTTTTCTTTAATTTTCATGAATATTTATTACACAGATCATCTGGTATTTTTATTTTTAGCAGATTTAATGAATAATGTACCTCGTGTTTTATTTTCCTCGTGAAATAATATTATTCGAGAGGTGATATCATTTTCTAGGAGCAATTCTGCTCGTCGCTTCGTAATTTTCGCAGTGATAAACATATACGTTGAACGGAAAAAGAGCCTCGGTGTATGGGCAAGTGTTTACAGGAAATCTTTTCAGTTACGATTACAACGTTCTGATCGGCACAGTCGTCTTTTTTTTTTTACAGTGTGTTAATATTGATCACGTCGCGGATGAAGTTTTATTTTCTTTTGATATAACAGTTGGCTCGAGAGAAACGATTTTCCACGAACACGTAACCGTTCTTAATTTATCGGTCTTGACGTTCCAATTCACTTAGACACAGGCTATGCGCAAGATGATTTAGAATTATACGTGGACTCGAGGCAGAAGGTAAAGGTACGTTTCTTTCGTATTTGTAATTTCACTTGTTTCAGATGTTTCCTCTAATTTCACCAAAGTGTCAAAGGACAGAATCATTTTTTAAATTAAATCTGACATGTGTTTACTAATGCAATTCATGAAACGTGAACTGTATGAAATAGGAAAAACGTTGGACACTTTCAATATGTAAAATACAAACGATATTTCTCAAGCATCTCAACGAATAACATGTTTACAGATAAAAAGGTCATATTAAGTTCTATCGACTGTTATCACTAACTTCATCTTTTCCAAAGATGGACTTGCCTCACTTTCGAAATAAACGGCTCATTTCTCAAGCATCTCAACGAACAACAGAAAACATTTCAACACGTGAAAAAATCTAAAACAATTTAAACATTTAAAAATCCAAAATAACCCAACTTCCAAAAATCTCTGTCCAAACAATACTAACCTCTTTCCCCTCCAGATTTCTAAACATTCTAAAACCATTCACCTATTTTCCATCTGCATTCGCTGCTTGGCACTCTCGATTAATCGCTAATTAATTCCCGAACAATCGCTCGCGTTTCGAGCGCTCGGTCGAACGCGAGAGCATCGGTAAGCAACGATTCTGGGGGTCCAATTAAAAAGACGCGGATAGACTGTAAGCGGCCGAGAAGCGGAGTAAAGTTTTCATTAACGAGAAAGCGCTCGCTGCGCGTATCGAGTCAAGCCGACTCGAGTTGAATTGCGTGCACGTTAAGAACTTGCGCGGTCCTCTTGTGTCGTCGACGCTCGTACTCTCCTCTCCTCGTCCGTACTCGTCGACGTCGTCGTTGCCTGCGTAAAACACGTACACGCGAGTGACGACTACGCACGAGGTATACTCGGTGGAAGAAATGCAGAGAGGTCGCGAAATCAAAGCATCAACCCTCGGACAACGGATGGCGCGACGACAGCCGGGTCAAATGTGACCCAATGGTAAAATTTTTCTCATACGCGAGCGATACCACGTTTTTTTTTTTTATTTAACTATGCATTATATTTGTAGAAATCGACGAAAAAATTTCAACCGACCCAACGGGGGGACCTTCGGCTTAACAAGCCGAGGCTTTGCGCAGTACGCCAACTATTTACCATTTATTTTTATTTATTAACATGAGTGTACAGTATTACATTATATTTGTAATGTGACCCGGGGGAGCTATGCTACGCTTCCTGTCCTGGGACATCTGACGTGTTGGGGTGGAGGGCTGGATGATTTCTTCGCATGGGGTTTGGGTGTTTGATCATGAGATTTGGTGCATAGGGAAAATTTAGTAAAAACCTACAAGCGTCTACGCCAACTACTCTCTCTTTATTCTCCCTTGTCGGTTTCCTATTTGGGTAAGGAGGCCCCGATGCTACATATTGTTTAACCCTTTGAACTCCTTTGTCGAGTGCCTCGACGTCAGTGTTATTCACAGATATGAATGAAGGAATTTTTAAATTGCCAGTTTAAATATGTATTATATTTTGCAATATCTTTTTTACCTGGATGAGCAATAGGTGCACATATATATGACCCTTTAAATAATTAGTAATTAGTAAAAAAAAATTGTTCAAATTGGTTCCTGTCAAACAAATGTCTTTTGAAGTGCATTTCAAATAAAGTTCTTAAAGTAATGGGGAGTTATTGAAAAGAAAATTTAAAAACAAATTTGGAGTTCAAAGGGTCAACCGTGTGGGTGCCACGGGTTGTTGCAGAAATCTGAAAAAATGTTGTTTCTGACATTTTCGCTGAATACGACTGTTTGGAAGTAACACGGAACGAAGGTAAAATTAATTATGTGCAGGATTTTTGTTCGATGTTTTACAAGAAACGTAGACAGATTATAAGAAATAGAATCAAATTTACACTTCGTGGCCCGATGGTTAAAATTATACAAGTAGATTGTGATTAATACAATAAAGATATTTATGATACAAGGAGTCGTGATTCTGTTTCGGAACAAGCCATCTAAATTCTGGTTAAGATCGCAGGGTTAAGTAGTGGCACCAATACAGCACCCAGTGTCGAGCGCGACATTTTTCGTTTTTCGATTAGAATGAATCAAAGCTGAGGCATACTTCGTGCAGTCCTCACCGAGACTTTTTTTATTCATTTTAATTCGCAATGTTTTGTTAAAATTGTACCTGAAACCGAGTTACGAAAATTGTGCAATAATTGGTTAAAACATTTACCTTTAGTTTTAATAATATTTTCACCAATGAAAAGGTTAAGCAACGCTACTTTTTCTATTTAAAAAAATGTATAAAATGAATAATCGCCAGTGCATGGGCAGTTGTTTGATTAACAATCACATAAAACATGTCAGAAAGTTAACGAATTATTAGGAAGATATTACAGAATCTTCTTCCTTGTTTAAGAATGAATTTTTGCAAATATATACAGCTCGGTGTGCATAGTAATGCGAGTTCGATGCGTTTCAATGAGAAAATCACTTGCAACTTTCTCCGTTCACCTCGACCATTGGACGGAAGTGGTTTATGACGATGGCTGTCTTAGAGCAATGAGCTGTGTGTTTTTCGATATCGTACTGTTTTTCTGCTTCTTTTTAGAAACTTCCTTGTCGCGCAATTTCAAGCGTTTGTAAGAAAGTCACGTGGTTTTTACGATTAATAACTGTGATTTCAGAAAGGAAATGCAAAAGAAGATAACGTAACGTGCCAATTATGTTAGCTATTTCAGGTGAATCGTTTTTCTTCAGCTTCATACGCATCCGTGTAATAACATTCCCGAGTAATTGAAACATCTATTGACGAATGGTCGCATAATCTTACCGTAAACTGGTAATATCCCACTTCAGCGCAATATCGAAATAAATACTACTCGTTTTATGTCAAATTACACCATTATTTCATGCAAAAAATGGTATAATCGACTGAATGACTCGTCAATGAGAAAGCAATGGTGCTTCGTATCCTACTTTTCAAGAAATTATTTACCAATTACACATCTATACGAGCACCAGAGAAGATTCAAAGTTTCGAAATCAAGGTGTGTTAAGTATCATTCGAAAATTTCCACAATGTATTACACAGGGTGTCGCGCAATTAAGTTGTATCTAGAGTTTGGTTGGAGATAGTAAAAAGGTTGCTTGGTACATCGCTGATCGACACTGATAACTCAATCGTAACTCAAAATATGTCAATTCTCATCTTTTTATCATCTAAAACGGTACATTTCTAACTTCGTCAGTTTCATATCAGAGAGCGGATCAAATTACACGATCAGTATTCAACTATTGGTCAATTGCACATTTTAAACCGCTTTTCCCGTAAAATTTACATTTTTCGAGCTATGTCACTGTCAATGTCAAGCAGCGATATAAAGATCTACTCTCTTACAATTTCGCTTTTTCCATAAGTGCAACGATGCATCTAAAAAATACAAATGTACTCTATTCTTGAAATAAAACTGCTTTCTTTTACGTAAATCGTTTCTGCGGAGCATTTTGCGTAAGAAAGCGCGAGGATAAGGTATTCGGAGAGTGAATACATCACGAGAACATTTTTTTCACAAATGCCATTCATTTCTGCTTTTCTGTTTTTCTCAAAGTCACCCACGTTTCTTCACATAAATGTACATTTTTTTTCTACTGTGAGTTGCGACAGACCTTAACGTAACGACCTTGGACACTAAAATTTTAAATCAAACGTAAGATTTCCTTTAATTTTCTGCTATTTCTTACATCAAAAAAACTTGCAACCTATTTAAATTACGTATAGGAATTTTCTCGTACCACTATAGGCTAGAGAAGAAAATTAGCTGGCTTCTCTTACGTTACCCACCCTGCGTATTCAGGACCACCAGACCACATTTCTTCGAACTATCCCCGCGAAGAACGTCGAATATCGAATGAATAACAGAACGACATTCGTTCATTTTCTTGCATCAAAACTACGTCTCTCATCACCCATCCTCTATCTCTAATTCACCCCTTCGAAGCATTTAAATTGCGTATAAAAATGTTCTCGTACCGTCCATGGTCAACGAAGATAATTAGATAGCTCACCCTGTGTACATGCATGCACTGCCTAGCGGACAATTAACACACGCGGTACGTGCGTACATATCCAAGAGAGATTGGCGCCACGATGCCACGCATTTTTTCACGGTGCAAGCTGATTTTCGACCTTGGGAGCGATTCAACGCGCGTACGTTGCACCCACGTGGAAGTTGCCGGAGCGAACCACGTTCACGTGCACGCGAATTATGACACGAGACACGCGTCGTCGTCTTCTTGGGTAATAGAAACAGCCGGGAGGCACTAGGTTACTCGCCGCCGCTGCCGCAATAAACGCCGACGAAAACAAAAACACCGGCCATGCGCGCCTACCGTCCGATGCTCCGGTTAAAGAAAAAAAGAGGAAGGAAGAAACTAGGTGCACGTCCCGCGAAATAGAACCCGCGGTCTCATTGCGAACAGGATGGAAAATGGAGTAAGTAACTGTGTGCTTGGAGATACTGCTGAGACACGTTTGCAACTTACGATAGCTTGCAAGAGCCAATCTCTGTGATTCGACAATTCCTGGCAGTCTTTCTCACCTTATTTCTTTGATTTTTGTATAATTAAGATTTATTTCATTCGTTGATATTAATGATTTATTAATGCGATGCGTTAATTTGTAATTAGTATTTATTTAAAATTTATGTACCGTTT
>NW_017100131.1:504233-516122 GCF_001263275.1 Habropoda laboriosa | reverse complement strand
GATCACTGTCTTGCAGTGAAACAAGGTACACGTATGTAGAAATTACAGATGTTGCCATTTTAATATTTTTATAACATTCCAAACATCTATTTATTTATTTTTTCTTCGACTTTATGGAGTCCTCTCTTTAACTTCTAATAATATATGTACGTAGCACAGAATAAAAAATTCTAAGTAATAATTTTCTTGTGTACAGAATTTAAATGATTTTAACTTTCTGATAATTTCAAGCAACACTATTTACAGGACATTACGGGCCAGTCATTTTGACTGTTTTGATAATATTCCTGTTAAATATTATACGTATCAGACGCTGCATACTCATTTCTCCACATTTCTTTTCCACATGATCCTTTTCGAGTGTTTGAGTTGAATAAAATAGATCCCTAAAATTTGATCAGCTATTTCAAGAACACCGTGTAGATGGAGACAATTAGTAATGTTCTGGTGGCGTAGAAACATAGGACAGAGGACTGATTAAACTCTGTGACTCTCGAAACTGACTAAATTCGTCCGCTCGATTGCACCGCACTCTTGAAACTATCTCGTGCTATGTATCTTCTTGTACTCGAAACTTTACAGTGTATTTCTGAAATCTATTCAAACGTAAACAGCTACTCGATCTCGTCTGCACTGTTCCAAACACTCGTCATTTACGCTTAAGTGTAGGAGGAAACTTTAGTCATGTATAGTCGATCGAAGAAATACAGCGAGGTTGTAAATTAAAGTATTAAAGGGGTACACCACCCTGAAGCTTTTAAAAACAGTTAAAGGTTTGGGAATTTTTTCCAATCCTTGCTGGCGATAGCGGCCAGAAATCGATGTTCCAGCAGAAAATGTTTCGCGATAATTCCTCCATTTTGTAACACTTTTACTGTTTAAAAATTGGAGGGAAAAGCTGAAAGTTACGTTTATATCTTCTGGCAAAAATTAACATTTTTCATTTGGTAGTTACGGAAGAAAAAAAATTCCCAAACTTTACCTATTTTTAGACGCCTTCAGGATGGTGCACCCTCTTAAGTAACGGCACAGATTTTTGTATACGGTATTTTAGGTTTCTCAATTGGGACTGAATCAAAGCACACTTCACACGGCCTCGACTGAGATTTAAAGCCCTTATCTTCTCAGGGCTCTAACGTTCAAATTTTGACGCCTGAACGAACTTACAATTCGCTATATTTCTTCCACCGACTATACTTACAATACGATATTCACATTTTCTGTGAATGCCGAAGAAATAAAATACTATTGGCAGCTCTTGGGATTAATTTAATACGTTCTTTAAATATTAAACATTTATAATGGGGTACAACACTACTTTTACTAAAAATTGAATTCATTCGTCTTTTTTAATTGACCAAATAAAATTTGTACTTTCATTTTACATATGTTTGATGGCATTTAAGTTCTGATCTTCGTAAAACTGATCAGAGATCGATATTAAAAGTTCTCATTCAAAGTGCAATTATTTTAATCGATCCAGGTATCGTGCAACTTTCTTGCTAAATAAAAAGGACAAGTTCTAGGTAAATCATTGAACAACAGATACACTATATTCGAAATTCTAGAAGAACAGAAATCAATGATTCCGTGCTCGTTAATTATGCAAGGAACATTTATAACGAACAATTATGCATTTAGTCTTCTAATTTGTAACAAATCATCATATGTGCATACCAACACTTAAGTAACAAATCATTCATTTCCGAACAATTATTGAGCAACTGCAGTTGCTCTTATTTTACACATCTTCTGAATTTTCTATACATCGTGCACTTTGAAACAAATTTGAAATTTTAATCAATGCTAACTATACTCGTTACCAACTCAAACATTCATTTTGCACACTGATCCAGAATTTCCATCTACAGGGCTCGAATGTAATATACACTACCATTACAAATAAAAAAGGAAATAAAACAATAAGTAATAATCAGACAGAAAATTTATCGATCCAAGTATGTTAACAAAAAAAGAGTATTTAACTTTCATCCTCAAAAATATGAAGCGACTATAACTCTACCTTCACATCTGAACAAATACTAAAAAAGGAAAATGCTTATTCACCCTCGAAATGACAAAAAGAAGTACGTGTATTCCCAAACGTAATCATAAATTACTGGCTGCGTGCAGCAAACAGAAAAGAAAATAATTATACCCATACAAAGTGATAAATTACAATTAAATGCGAAAATAAGGAAAAGCATAGTACTTATGAATATTACATTCGACTTTCTATCGTTCGGTTGACTTTTTCCATACTTCTCTCTGAGTCGATTTAAATGCTCCCTTCACTTTGCTCCCGTTATACAATTACTCATCCGGTCGTGTCGAGGAGGTTTTTAAATTTTCAGCAAAAAAAAACCAAAAAAAAAAAAGAAAGACACTGGAAGAAATCGCGCAACGAGCGGGATCGAAAGGGAACGGAAAGTGCGGCCGGTAGACAAATCGCGAAGTTTTGCGCGTGGGTTGGAAGTCGGGGGGGATCGATTGATCGCAAAAGGTTCGCGTTCACGAGTTGCACGCCGCACGTTGGCTACATAATCAATCGATCTCTGGCTCATCGACTCGGCCTACGTGCTTTCTTGCAGCTTGTACAATGCTGCGCATTCTGCTTTCGCAGGCCGGCCAACCGTGAAACAAAGGAAGTTGAAGTCTCCCTGTAGCCACGACGACACAGCATAATTCCAGCCGGGTTTATAAAACGTGCGGTATGTCCATCTTAAAGCTACTTACGCGGTTACCTAATGTTACTACCTTGCATGAAGTACTGTAACATCGAATCAAAATTTTGTTGATTTATTTTTTATTTGGTTCAAAATATTGGGTCATCCTATGAGTTCGTGTTGAATTTTATAATTTAGCTCGATTTAATTTTCCAACGAATCTTCAAATTTGAGAAGAAGAAAAAAAGTAAGCGACTTGTCATTCCACGAATTTTTTTAATTTGTTTTTTGGTGAGGTCGTTATGTTGTCGCTACAGAATTTCCTTCATTTTCATAAAAATATTTTTCGCTTTCGGCTAATAATATTGAATCTTTCTATGATCTGCATGTTCCGCGTAATTACGTTTACAATCGCACAAGGTAAGCATACTTCCTGCTTTTCTTTTATTTCGTTACTGGTTCTGTTGGAGTCAAACGCGCGTTAAAAAAAGACGAGAGTTTTCGGTACCTCTTCGTTATCATGATCAAAATTCCTTTTAATTTTATTCCACGATTTTTATGAGAAGTTTGTGGACACATTAAGAGGCAAGTAATTTCATCATTTATAAAATATCTTATACGTATTTCCTATTGAAGAACTAATAGAATTTTCGGTTGCAATATTATTATATCCAATATTTTCAATTTATTACATATTTGAAGTAGACACAAAATTGGTCTGAATTGTTGCCAAAAACGAAACAATCAAATGTTCCAATTCTTCTCCTAATATTTTGTAATAACATTTGTTAACAATAATTGCCATTTACCGATTAAAATAAGTACAATTTAAAGCCAATTCTCCTAAAACTTGTTTCCCTCTAAATTTACAGTATAGTATTTTCTACAGAACTTTCAGCAAATACTACAACCGTTTCTCCCGTTACATATACCCGCACGATCAGCGTAAACAAATAATTGTCCGTCCCATTTGACGGAGCGGCGTAAAAGGCCCGACTTTTGCTTCAACGACCGACAACAGACAATGCAGCAATCGCGTACGTACATCTACGTGTACGAACGAGCCAGCAGAAACGGAAAAGGGGAATTTCTTGCACGCCAACGCGCGTGCAACTAAGGTCTCTCCCCTCTCGATATTGTTGCAATATGGATATCAGTCACGAGCCTGGGCGTCTACCTTCGAAAACTCTCACCCCCCCAATCGCCCGGCGTTTTCGAAGAAGGCTCGTTTCGCCGGAAGACAATGCAGCAATCAACATGGTCGACCTGACGGGTCGATCCAACGATGAATTTACGCGCCATGGTGTATATACGCGGATCGTTCGTTGACTCGTTGCCTCGCGTAAATTACATCTGCGTCGTTCGTTTCTCCTACGCGGAAGCGTGAGCTAGAAGAAATCGACGGCATATGCACGCCTGCATATGTACGCACGTATGTGTGCACACAGGAAAAAGGAGATAAAGAGAGAAAGAGACACAGTGGGCAACTTTCAGCGGTGTAACGGAGAGCCCCGTCGCGATTTTATTCGCCACAAAGTAGCGAAATATTATCGCGGTGTGCGCGCGCAACTCGATACACCGCGACCACTACGGCTTTCCTTACCGCTAGAAAACTATAAAACCCGCCGTGATCCGTTTACAACCGGCGGCCAAATTGAAACGATAAATAATATTTAACGGAGCCAGCCTGGCGCGAACTCTTGAAACGCGCGGGAAGAGCTGTGTTACGTAAGTCGCGAATTAAGGAAGTCATTCCGGAGGAATAACTTTCAGGGCAATTTTTTTTTCTTTTTTTTTCTTTTGGCTACTTTGTCGTTGTGACGTTTATTTAAATAACTGAAAATTGTTCTATTTTGGTATTATAGTCATACGTACACGATTGATTAGTTCCACTCTTTAAATTTCTTTTAATTTTAGTGCCAAGGCACTTGATCGAAGCTTATCTGTTTACATTTCAAATTAATTTCCTCGATAATCAGGCTTAACACCGCTAAATTATCAAAATTTTTACGACCGTTCAATAGTAAATAATTTATTTCGGAAGCAAACGTGGTTCACTCCGTACTCTGAAGTAAATCGTTGCAATAATGTAATTCAAACGCTTGTTAAAATATAGCTGAATAACTTTTTAATATTTATTCCAATTTTTTCTACTTTCTGTTTTGTTAAGTTAACCTAAACCTTCACTCTGAAGTATAAAATTGATTGTTATTAGGTGTGAATTAATTTCACTTTATAGGATACCTAAACAACGAATAGCTGAGGCTAATAATGAATATCAAATTTGTGCATAATTTGTCTAATAATATTATATCGATTTAAATGGAAATAATGGCACGATGCTGTTTTTGAAAATATTCGTAAATTAGTGTATTTACTATTGTTGCAATTTGATTTTCTCGTTAAAATGTACGTAAGTACACGTCTAAAAAATGATCTCGGATATTACTACATCAAAAAACCATGGAATTATCGAGGATAAAATCAATACAAAATGTGACGTCGATCATTTATATTCAAGGACTGAGGACAGCATGACCGAGATGTCAACAACAGACCACCGAAGAATTTGCAAAATCCAAATACACATTCGCCGCTAGGAAGACGAACGAGAATTATATCCATTAGCCTGAGTGAAATACTTTTTTTTCTGTCAATATTGGAACTTTCACTCATTACCATATGTCCTATATTTCACATTGAAATTTCAGCCAATTATTACTTCGACCATTTAAACAGAAAAATATAAATTCATAGATACGTAAATATACTTCCGTCTTTTCAAATATTTACGAACAAATTACACCCAGAGTATAGTTAAAAACGACACGCAAAAGCGTACAACGCGAACTTAACAAAGTATCGATTTAACCTAAAGTATTATTCATACAATTGAAAATAAAAACATTCTACTCTACATTTCTATTTCGTAATTATTCAAAGTATTCAAAATCTCCCTCCCACAATACTCATCAATGGCATCGTACATATTCCATTCGTCCGTTCATTCATTGAAAAATTTCCATACTCTAATAAACCAATTTGAAAAATGCCTTAAAAATAGTAACAACATAGCACACTAAGGTGCTCACCATGCTTATTCAACCCGTTAACACTAGGTTTACGGGCACTTCTTACACACCTATCTATACGGATACGCGTCAAATTGACGCGTGAATGAAACCGCAGATTTTCTTTAACCCCTTCGGTACGGCAGATTTAAATGCGTAATATGGGTAACTGACGGTAATTTTTTAACCACGGTTGTAAAATTTGTTATTTTGACCGTATCGTTTTAAGATTTGGTTGATTAAATTAAGGTGCACGTGCGTAAAGGATAAAATTAAGTATTAAATTAAGGTGGAAGTGCGCCAAAATGCTCCAACAGTATAGTGCGAGCAAATTTTCAAAACGCCTATAGGCGCCAATAGTAATGAAAGGGTTGAAAAGCAACTAATTTTATTTAGAAACAACATATTATACACTGTTAACTTATAAACGAAACTATGTGATATTATATATTTCTCTAAAATTTGTACCAAGCACAAGTGGTAGAAAAGAAACGTGAACAGTTTCTGCAATCTTCCTTATGAAATTCGAAATGCGTCAAAATCACGCGTCCCGTAAACCTGGTGTTAAACTTACAAAACTCCCCGCTGGAAAAAATCTTCAAAAAAAAAAAAAAAAAAGAAATAATCCATCCACGAGACAACACCTAAAAAGAAAACAAGAAACCGCCCCGCAATCCACGACGTAATAAGCGGCCGAACACGGCAACGCGATCCATACACGATCGTACGTATAGCGTACGATCAGGCGGCAGAGCGTGGGTGTCCCCGGTGTTTGAACAGCGTTGGAATTACTCGTAAGCGTGTCTCCGCGATCGAGTTTCGAGGCAGGAGGAGACGACAACGACAACGACAACAACGACGACGAAAGAAAGGCCGGGTCGTGTCAGCGTTTCTTTCGAGCGGGGCAGCAGGCAACGCGACCGCCGAGCGAGAAGCAGCAGTTTCTACGTCGTCATGAATCGCTCGAGTAGAACGCGTCGGTGGTGGCTGGCTGGCCGGTCTGGTGGGGCAAGGTGTAGGTCTCGTGACGTAGCAGTACGTATTTCTACTACTACGTTTAACCTCTGTACATCGAGCCCCTGCACGCCCTCCATCCACCCTCGTCCACAATCCCCTCTTCCACTCTCTCACCCCCCTCCCTCTCGCACTCTTCTAGCGGCGTTCAGACCTGGTTCTCAACCCTCTCGTGTGTAACCGGAATATGAGCAACCACCCCTCCACCGTTCTCTCTAGCCAGCCAGCCAGCCGCCACCTACTCCGCCTCCTCTTCTTTCTCCTCCACGTTGCACGTCGTAGCCATGGCAATATTGACAGCCAGCCAGCCAGGCGGCCAGACTGGCTGGTATGCCTCGGTCTGTGCTTCCTACGACAGCCAACGAGCTTTCGGGGCCGCCGATGCTTTCCTCGAGATCCTTCGATCCACCGTCTATTCTACTACACCATGTACGGTATATACACGATGTTACGCAGCTATGCTGGCTGGCAGGCCAGCCTGCCTGGTCCACGCGCCCTCTCTCACGACTTACACTCTCTCGCTGCTACTACTAGTGGTAGATTTTATTCATTAACCATTTCAACGTTAAGACGTGTGCGTATTAATGCGCTGCGGCTCGTTTACTTAAATAAGAGCTGAATCATTTTGCACTTTTTATTCGGGGTAATTGGATAATGTACGAGCAAATTCTGGTATTACTGAATGAGGGACAACTGCTGTCTGTAAATAGCAAGGAATAACTGTACATTTGTTGACAAATGAGGAAAAGAGACGTACACACGTTGTACACGTGGACACATGAAATGGGTCGATAGCGCTGAAAGGGTTAACGTATAATATATAAATTTATATAAAGGGAATGAAGAAAGTCGCGTAGCTGAGATGTGCGCTCTCCTTGAAAAAATTCCCGGAAGTGTCTCCTCTTCCTCAGCCCTCCTCCCTAGCTTCAGACCTTCGAACCCGGGGGAAAATAAAAGACAGTGCAGGTCAGAATACCGAGGCAGCCTTACGCACTTCCCTCCTGTGTATATGTGTGTGCTTGAATATCGTTGTGTTCTAACCAACTACCACTAACTGCTGTTAAAGCCGAATTTTCGGCCGATCGCCGCTTCTGCACACGCTTCATCTCGCGCGACCGATGACCTTTGACCATTTATGTGCTTGGCCTCTTTTGGCACTTGGTTCTATGGTCACTTGATTGTTTCTATTCGTTCGGTCCTTTGGAAGATGGGTTTTTGATTTTTTGGGGAGGTAGAGATACTCTATTTGGAATATTTAGAGTCTACGGGTACTTTTAACAAGTTTTTTTTTTGTCACACTTTTTATTTAAACAGATTAATAAATGTGTATGCAGAGGGAGAAAGTATCTACTGTGCTTGTTACTGAATCGTATTAAAAATAAATTTACATTCCCTCTTTATAGAAGGGACATTTAAACACGATCATCGAATTATTCATATTCGCGCATTTTCAATTTAACGTCGACATAAACTGAATTACGTTCGATATAAAATTCTCGCGTATTCAATGCTACCCTTTACTTATAATTCGGTTAATGATAGATTTTCGTTTAGGTGTTGGTATGAAAAATAAAATTCAATTATTTCGAATGCAAAATTTTCCTACATTTGGTAATCACCATTTCCCATCACCGTTTTTCCTATAAAAGAACTGCAAGGGACAGCTTATTAACACATTACGTATGGATCACAATGAACGAGAAGATTTAAGGATTAATTTCTGTTAAAGTCTCCAAATCAAGTAAATTTATTCAATCGTAATTGTATCTCATCTCGATAATATTTCCAGAAAAATTCCTCAAACTCAATGTATAAAAAAGAAATTTGAAAAAAATGAAAGGAAATTCCACGTGTAATTGAAAACTTTAGTCCAAGGTCATTTTAAGGTAATATTACACACACAGTAGAATAAAATATATACATTCGTGTAAAAAAAAAAACACAAGTGACCTTGAGAAACAAAAATCCCCCGAAAAATGGCATTTACAACAAAATTTTTCTTCCATCTTACACACCCTTCGGAGTCATTGAAATTACGTATAAAAATGTTCTCACACCACCGCACAACTCGTAAAGATAATTAATTGGCCTGTTTCACGTGAAAGCTGAAGTTAAAGTAAAACTACAAATTTAACAGAAATTCAATTTTTCTTTTGTCACATCTTTTCACTATAATTCGCACCACAAGTGTAACTCGTCATTGCCTATAAGGTAAGGGGTTAACATAAAAAAATAGATCCACCAGGGAGGAAAAACAACAGAAATTTCACACGTGATAACCGAAGATCGTAATTTTTAAACAAGCAGCGTAACCTTGTTACATTTCTACGTTCGTAAATGAAACGTCGCGCGAGGGGTTAACTGAATACTACACGCTGCAAACTCACCCTCGGAGAAGAGGTTGGAAACAGAAAGGGAGAGAAAGAAAACGCTAAACGGACGCAGGACGGAAGCACTAGGAAACGGAACCACCGTTTTGTAATCTCTGTAACCACGGAATATCGATGAATCATGTGTACTCCACGAGTGTAGAAGATTTCAAACTCAACGCCGGAAGTGTAAGCTGTGCCCTGACATCACAGGACCACATAAAAATACTATGAATTATTTAAAAGACACCAAACTCTGCTACAAAATCTATTAGGTCAAATGAGTTCGCGTCGAATTTTGTAATTCAGATCAATATTTCCAACACACCTTTAAATTTGCACCTTCTCGTTCCACAACTTTTTTTTTTTTTTTGGTAAGATTATTATATCATCGCTATAGAGTTTCCTTAGATTTTCGTTAAAATCTTTCTCGCTTTCGGTACGAATTTATGGGACGACCTAATAAATACCCTAATGTGAGAGAAGATCGATCTAAATTCGTGGCTAACGACCTACAAAGCCTAATAAATATGATTCCATTAATATTTGTGAAAGATGTACAAATAAATCTTAGTTTATATTTACTCTAATTCAGTGTTAGATTAATTCCTTGATTCTAGCGAATCAACAATACTCACAATTTCTAGCATAAAAGCAAAGCAAGCAAAACCATAATATAAAACAATTATTCGTCCTTTAAATTTTCCGTAATTACACGTTTCATGTATCACGCACGGAGATCAAATTTATTTAAATATCAATTCAATCCTTCATTCAGAGGTCGACTTTACCCTGAATAGCTCCGGCGTGGTAATTATTTTAACAGCGCAGGAGAGTTAAATTCTACGTTGGTAACAGAGAAAAAAAAGAAGTGAAAAATAAAAGAAACCAAAAAATTTGGATCGCAACCGTGTATGTAATCGGTTTCTATCGGGGGTCACTGACGAAACGGTTCGGTGTTTGTGTGTCCATGAAGCAGCACACAGCGTCAGGGAACTGCAAAGTTCCCGTCTGAAAGGCCGGCGTCGAGAGTTCGTAAACCTCGATGCGCCATAAACTCGGCCCTGAATGCGGAGCATTCTTCCGCAATTCCCAATACAAACCAATTTTTCTCAATGAATCGCCGCCGATAATAGTTCGTAATTTCTTTCACCGATCTTCTCCCTCGCCCCGCGACATCTCACGGGAGCTTTTCCCCGTTGCTTGGGTGTCGCTGAATCGATACACCGGGACGCTTTTTATTTCGCGTTTAAGAAAGCGAACCCCGAAGTTTTTTCTACTTTTCTTAGAAATATATCGATAATTTTTCAATACCACTATTTATTATTTTTTAATAATTCTTCGATATCACTATTGATTATTTAGATGCACGTTTTCTTTACTTTTATTTGTGTCTGACAGTACATTGTAAAAATTGACGCTGGCAGTGAGTTATTTAATTTTGGGTGGCTTTAAACATTGGTTACTTGAATTGAAAGTATTTTATGCACATTTGGAACAATAGGTTGTTACTTGATTAGAGTTGGTGTTTTGTAACGATTGTTTCGCGAACTTTCGCGTACAGTGTTATTTAGAACGTTCTAAAATTGAATTTACGCGGTTAAGAAATATAAAATTGAGAGAGTAATATTTCTTCGTTGCATGGGTGGAAATTAGTTTCAATACGATCGTAAAACGTATAAAATTATCTATACTAGTTCCAATTCGTACAATAACTGTTTTAAAGTCTTCTACTCGTCGTTGTACCGTACACGCTAATACAGAAATGAAAAAAAAAAAATAGAATTTCCCAAATAACAAGTAACACAGAAAATCAGCTAATTAAAGAACGATAACAAAACCATTCAGATCTCCGCAATTAATCATCCCACGTGACTCTAACGGGCGCTTCTCATCATTTCACAGGAATATAAAACGGTCTATTCCATTACACCGTCCACAGAACAAACGCCATAGTTCAAAAATTAATATCGCATTCATGCCAGGCACAAAACACGACAAATTGCGCCCAACCAGATCGCGATCAACCGACTGATTACATCGCGATCGCGGTCCAAACCGAATTTCATACTATGCGATATCACACACACATACACACGCACAGGGAGAAAGGGAGAAAAGACACACATACAGATCTGCTCCACCTTTTCATTTCGATTACAGTTTCCGCTTGTGGAAGAGAAAAATTCCACGCTTTCTGCTCTACCCCCTATGCGGCTATCGAAAACGCAAAACCGTGAAACGAATCGATAGTTAAGCCGGCCGATAAGCCGAACATCAAAGATGCAGCACGCGCTCAAAAATCGAATCTCGTTAACGCTCTCGTCGGATGATACGTAGGAAAAGCGCGGAAAAGCTTCGATCCAACGCCGACTGACCCCGTTGAAATTTACCCCACGCTACGCAGAGCTAACTGTAATACGTGTACAGGATGTCCCGCGCCAATTCTTTTTTCACCTCAAATACCTTCGCTGATTCGAGTGTAGAGAGAAAATGGTATTTAAAAAATAGTTCGAATCGTTTAGAAAGTGTCCAGTGAAAGTGTTTATTCTTTTAAACGAGGTGTGACCAGATTTTCCATGGTCAAATTCGATAGATTTTCGATATTAACGCGTTTCATGCATTTACCACCAGTGGTACGAGATAAAACTTCCATTAGGCCAGTGTCGTTCAATCGTTGCCCGTACGGGCAACGTATTGGGCTTCCACGGGCGTAAACAAATCGGCGGGCAACGAGCCACGCGACTTCGCCCTCAACTCTGCCCGCCT
>NW_017100131.1:503344-504218 GCF_001263275.1 Habropoda laboriosa | reverse complement strand
GTTAGACGAAAAAGAATTCTCTTGGATTCAAGACTCAAACAGAATATGTGCATACGCAGAAAAGTAGATTAGAGTTAAATACTTTAATGTGACTTTTGAACTCTCTTTTCAAGATCTTCCTAAACTTATTTTTTTACTCGTGGCGTGTTAATTTTGAGAATGATAGTATTCTCACGGTTTTTCTGTCGAACTACGCGTAGGTTTAGAGACGTCGACTGTCCGCGTAGATGTAAATCCGGGTAGTAGAGAACCATCCCCCGGTTTTACAAAAAACTGAAGTCTGATCATCTGCACTGCGTGTCAATTGTCGTATATTGTCGTTAGAATAATACCAAACGCAATAGGTCGTGTGTAAAGACTTAGTTGTTTACTAAGAGACAGTGTTTTTCTAGAAAAGGATAGAATATATACAGTAGTGCACACAAGTGGGGAGGTGACTTCTGCGAATTTAACTAAACAAAAGAGAGGAGGTGTGTCTGAGTGGGATGCCGATATATCAAGTGTCAGTTGTTTACATTCTGGAGCCGATATCGAATTACTTTGTTTCACTCGGTGGGGATAGCGACGGTCGCTTATGTGTGCACTACTGTATATGTTCCGGGAGACAACAGTAAAAAAAACTAATTTCTTGTTGTTTCATAGCTATAATACATCTTATTACACGAAAAATAAACTTAG
Source organism: Habropoda laboriosa (assembly GCF_001263275.1). Classification (NCBI taxonomy): domain Eukaryota; kingdom Metazoa; phylum Arthropoda; class Insecta; order Hymenoptera; family Apidae; genus Habropoda; species Habropoda laboriosa. Next base: position 503,540 of record NW_017100131.1, on the reverse strand, counting down.
GATACGATAAAACGAAATTGCTGCAGTAATTAATCTAATTAGCTATACGTAGGCTCTCCTCTATTTTCAATTAACTCAATCATTCGATTGTGTACGTATATACATATATATACATATTATTCACGCAAACACATACCGTCAAACTGTAGCTGTGTAGCTCGCACAGACACGCTTCTCGTTTGATTTTTCTCCCAAG
>NW_017100131.1:493217-502687 GCF_001263275.1 Habropoda laboriosa | reverse complement strand
AACAGTTACTTTGCAAACACGAAGCAGTTTCGTATTCTTGACAGAACTCTCGTGCGAGTAAAATTTAATCACTCTCTATGAAGAAAAATCAGTGTTGCGGAATACGAAAGATAAAGTATAAAGGAGTGATTTTCATGTTTTTTCACCGTAAAATAAAAACGATTATTTTAGAACTTACTTAGTGTGATTTACCAGTATATTCACTACTTATGCGTGCATTGTATTGTGGATTTATAATAACACAAAGAAGTAAGGCACAACGAGTTCCTATGTTCCACAAAAGTACAAAAATGCTGCGTTCACAAAGCGTTCATGATGGACTGTAGCGATTGTAAAATCTTCAATTAACACTTCCATGAAAACACATAGTCTATTTACCGTAATACTGCGAATTTAAAAAATAAAAAGACCAAACTGTGACTGTTAGAACAATTCACGTTATAGAAAAAGGGTATACAGGGTGTCTGTTTTATCTCAATACAGTGAAATATCTTTTAAGTAAATGATGTTAGGAAAAAAATATTTTAACAAAAGTTGTTTGGTATGGAGGGAGACGTTATGTGGTGTAACTATTTTCTTTTTACCTGGTATGATGGGGGAGATTTCAAAGTCAGTTTAATTTTTTTAAATAGAATACTATATTTTCTTATACATAATATGATAGTATATGTTAAAACAAGAAATTTTGTTAAAACATTTTTTCCCCAACATCACTTCCTTAAAAGATATTTCGCTGTATTGAGATAAAACAGACACCCTGTATATCCGTCGCTCTTTTTTTTTTTTCCCTTCATTTTCTCGATCAGAGTGGTACAGGTGTGCGCGCACGCCACGAGGCCGGTTCAAAGGACCTGACCCGGCCGAGTGGCCGAGATCCATTCTGGGAGCTGACCGAATGCTCGAGCAAGATGACTCCCGGCTCCGGAAGCTCGTCGAGATACAGCCGTGAATCGAACCCGACCCCTTGCGACCTTTACACTCGCGACTATTTGTCGCCTACGAGAGCCTGACGACGATCGAAAGGTCGCGCGACCGAATTTAGACAAGCTGTCCGAATGGTAATAATGAAACGGTGATAATACTATGTCGGAGTACGAGGAGAAGTTTCGTCAAGGTGTAGTAAGGAGAGATTGCTCGTAGAAGTTGGTTTGGAGATCGGAGCAAGTGGACTGTTTGAATGCGGTTTATTGGTCGTTCGACGATAAAGAATCGGTGTCAAGTAATGATAGAGGATCTAGCTTTTTTTTTTTAATTTGCCGGTGATTATGAAAATGGTCGTGTAGTTTTCGTTTCGAGATATTTGAATGAAAAATACTTTTCCATTATGATACAAAATGTTTATGATACAAAACTTGTAGGAGAATGTGTTTTTTTCAAACCATTGTTAACTTATACCATTTTCAAAATTAATAGTATATCCTAGTTGGTAACTTACGATGAAAAAAATAATGAATTTTGTGAAGAAAACAAGGTAAACAGAAACTATTTATTGTCTTTATGTTTTGCCAAAGATATGCAATGGATTTTCAAACCCGATTTTCTCAAAAATTGAACCTCGGATGAACAAATTTTATCGTACATTTACTATTTATTTTTGCAAAAAGAATCACCTCTTGCCTGCCTGTACAATACTTTCAGCCCGTATATATATATATATTTTCTTTAATGTTTAACGTTTAAATTTTTCATCGTGTAGCATTATTGAGAAATGCGAAGATTGCACGTATTTCTCGAAAATGAATATCGGTGTCGGAAAGTTTATCGAAGAAGGAAAAATATTTGTGTGCCTGAATGTCACATGTTTGGCCAGGAACCAGTACGAATTAATTTAATTTTATCGAACAAGAATGACAACGGATGGTTGGAACAAAGAAAAAGACAAATTTCCGCCAAGGTAGCTGGTTTTTGTATCTATTCAACGTCTGTTATGCACGGTTAACAAAAAGTGTCCGGGGAACGAAAACATCGTAACATTAGCGTTTTATAAAAGCATTCCATAAAGGACGTACAAAACAGAACGAGGTAGAAACGAAATTAACGTTGATAAAAGTCCGCATAATTATACATCGTCGTGTTTTACGTGTAACATCTCTGAAACAAAATAAAATGTTTCATTCTCGTTTCGAGTGTGCAGAAGAAACCAATTACTATCGGTAGTACCAAGAGTACGATATCAAAATAGGAAATCGTAAAACCATCGAAACAGGAAGTTCGTGCAAATACTGAGCTGGATGTAGTAAAACAAGCTAACTTTGGCTCGGGCAGTAAATGCAATTCTTGGTAAAAGGAGATTCGATAAACATACATTTGGGAAATTTGACGTGTTCAAAGTGTTCGCTTTAGTTATGAATACAATTTTTGACATTAGGTGTATTTATTTGATATTTTTCAGATTAATAATCTTAACGTTAACCCTTTGCACTCGGAGGTCATTCTGTTGTAGGAAAGGCTGCAAATCGGATCTTTGAAATTTTTTCAAACTAACGTAGAAATAAACTGTGCTACTTTATTTGAATATTCAATGTATTCTCTATTTCACTACGGTGAACAAATTTACGGAGGCCCATAGATCTGCTCACTGCCTTGATTAATTATTTATCAAGTGAAAATGATTTAATGTCGCTTCTCAGTCGCCACTCGATTCACGTTCTTCTAGAAACTTACCTGAAATCTTGAAAATTAACAGTTTCTCAAATCACAAAGAAAAATATTTCTTCTACCTTTAATACAATGAAAATGACTGATTTAACGAGGAAGTCTAGAATTATTTAATAATTTCTGTTCGACTAATATTTACTCCTCTATAATGATTGTCTATATTATTTACCACAATTCGCATTTTCTGCTTTAAATACCAAATTCCCACCAAGTTTGTCTCACTTATTCAATGCCCGAATCACCAAAAGTCTCTTCCCAATACTGAATATTTCAAACGATTCCTTCGAATACTATAACTTCGGCACTCAATTACCGTCAGTTAATGTCAGAACTCAGATCCACGTTATCACAAGAAGAGAATTTTATTTATAAATCAAAAGGAACACTTTATTTCAGACCTTCCAATCCACGGCGACCAGAAATCGATGTTCCAGCAGAAGAGGATTCGCAACTCTTCCATTTTGTAACATTTTTCCATTTCAAAAATTGAGGAAGAAAGTTGAATGTTACATTTATATCCTCTGAGAAATTTGAAACTTTTCATTTAGTAGTTACGTATGAAAAAAATTCCCAACTTCGCCTATTTTAGGCGCCTCAGGGTGGTGTACCCTTTTAAACGGAAACAGATATTTGGACGTTTCTGGCCGAATCGTTTGTTTCAGGATTTTAATAATTTTCCAAAGACTGTTCAGGTTTGTTTCACGCTCGATAAGATATTCGGCTTCCCTTGGATCTCAACGACGTCTTCACCGCTCATCGGGAGACCCTAGATGCAACGATACGAAAGGTGTTGCGCCTCGTGTGAGTGCATAAATTACCCACGGCTGTTCACGCGCGTACACCACAAATATTTGCCACGGCATCTGCAACGGAACTGAGTCATTTCGAGGCTCTAGCCGACCGTCGGCGACCTTATCGATAACGACTCCGCACAACAAGTCCGCTCCGACGATTGCAACAATATCGAGGTCTGAAAAAAAGCCACCGATGACGGGGCAGGTAAGTAAGTTGTGCGTGGAACATCGACGGTGGGCGTGAACGCCCTTCGACTGCATGCAAAATGCGTTTCTACGCGCACCTGGGGTCGTAATATCAGATTGTTCGAGGCTATTTGACGAACACAAAGTTGCTCAGCAGGTGGAGGGGTGTATTCAAATCAAGCTCGTGAATAAGGTAATTGCGATGAAAAATAAGGTACACTTGCAACCATAATGCCCCGTACACGCTTGCAAATGTCCGCGGATAAGATCTGTGCACTTTTTCAAAGTGTCTGCAGACAGTCTGACGACAAAAATCACCTGTATTTCGTGGAAAAGAGATAATGTCTGTAGACCAGTGACGGCGAACCTTTTGAACTCGGTGTGTCAAAATTCGGAAAAAACCAAGCTTAACTCGGGTGCTGTGTCACATCTAGAAATATCCATAACTGTTGCGAGCGTTACGACATTGTTCGATCACGGACTCGCTATGGTTCAGCTCCGAATTAACGATTCTGAACCTCGTTGATAGAAGATAGACACCGTTGTTTTTCGTTGCTGTTTGCGTGATGACTATTTCGTCCGTAAACGATGCGTGTCACCCAAAATGTCTTGGCGTGTCATAGGTTCGCCATCACTGCTGTAGACGAAGTCTAAAGGGTTCGTATTTTAATTGCAATTTTTTTATGGAGAACTGAAGATATAAAAGAGAAAATATTCTTACAAAAGTTATTTGATACAGACAGGGACATAAATAGTTCTTCTGCAGGTGGAGCAGTAGGAACAGACGATTGCAAAGTTAAGTTAATCAAAGTAAATCAAAATCTCGAATTGAACGAGGTGTCACATTAAATCATATCGTTTTATGGAAAACTGTAAAATCGTGAAGGATTTGTATTAACACTTTGACTTCGTTACTTTTTCAATCTAATCGACTGTAAAAGCATTACATAAATAATTTGCATTCGATGTATTTTTCTCAAAAAATGTATCGTAATTGCACTCTAAAAGGCTGAGCAAAAAGTGCCGACGGCAGGCGGTACAATTTAGGAAATGTGCACACGTGATACAGACATGTGTCACGTGTCGACCTGACTCCCTAATTCTTCACTATTTTACGATTTTTCATAAAAATAAATGTAACACGTTGCTGAATTCGTTTCAACAAATCTTATCATATTACGAATAGACAAAAAAAAATTATAGCGTTCTATTAAAAAAAAAAAACCTAACCTTGAAATCTCTCCCGCTACTTCATCTGTGAAAAAATTATTCATACCACATTACGTCCCCCATCATGCTAAACAACTTTTGTAAGAACATTTTTTCGATAGCTTCAGTTCCTTCTGAGAAATATCCCACTGTGTTCAGTTTAAAGAGACACCGCGTATATACGCCCTTCGTAGCGAAAGGGTTAAACACGATGGTATCTCTACACGAATTCCTCGTCAGAAATTCCACTGGCGACCGATCAACTAATTTTTCCCTCGGAATGATGTTTTCAAAGAACCGTTAGAATTTTCAGCGGTTAATATGCGGAAAGTAATGCCAATCCCACGTGAATTGAACGTCAGAGCAAGTGGTTTGTCACGATACGTAGGACGTGTGACTTGCGGTATGCTGGGCTCGTCGTACATCTGATATCGTGTCTTCCAACAACCGCTCTACATGTATTCACATATGAAGATCGACTTTATCGTTCGGCGGAGTCTTATCAGACTTTGCCACAGGCATTTGCTCGACACGATCTATCAGAGAGAGAGGGTTGGAATCGCGAACCATCGAGAATGATTGCGTAACAGGAAAATTAAGACTAAACCGCTCGTTGAAGAATCGTCTCCTTTCTTTTTTTCTTATCAGTTTTGTTCGCTGTCACTGCAATTTCCTTGGCGTAAATATATTATCAGTTAAGAATTCTTAATAATATTTTATAAATCAAGAATTCCTACTAATATTTTACTCACTATCGTCGGAATTTTTTTGGCATGAAAATACTATACGCTAAAAATTTCTACGCAATTTTGTTAAATTTAAATTTCACTTCCAATTTTTATTTGAAATATTTGTTTTCTAGAATTATATACACACATTTGTAATATTTTTTAGATACTTTTATTTTAAATTGTATATACGTTTTACTTGTACTGTTGCTTAACATGTGAATTAAAATAACAAACAATTTGGGGTGAAGCGCTCTAAGGAAATCTGTATTTCTGACACAAATAACATGACAGAATCACACATTATTTCAGGAAACATTTATTCAAATACCAAATAAAATCAAAAAATGATTTCATTTGATAGCCAAATGATAAAGTTATTAAAAAAAAATCATTTAATACATTATTTAAATAATTCTTTTAGAAGAATTTTATTCATGTAAATACCAATCATAATAATTGACTGACAACAATAATAATTGATTTTAATTAAAAAATATATGTTACACGTTATAAATGTCAATAATTAATCGTCCCCCTTGGTATTAACTTTATTAAAAATTAATTTCATCAAAAAACCAATTTTTTACGTGATAATATCAATAAACTAAAACAGCAGATAACAGTTCACATAAAAATTAAAAAAAGAAACTCCAACTCCAACGAAAACTTCAAATGTGATGTCGTACCTCGAAAACGTTAAAAATGTGGAGAAAACACCGGGCGTATAAAGTGTTAAACACGATTTCACTAGCGTAAGCAAGGGACAAGAAGACGTTGCGAACGCCTTTGAACGCGAGTTGTAAGAAAAATCGAGGGAGGAGAGAGGACAGCTGGTTGCGGACCACTTCCGCCCATTATTTTATCGAAGGGCGAGGAGAGATCGCGGTGTACCGATGGCCAGCAGAAGAGAAAACAGGAATATAAAGGACACAGGGGAGAGAAAAGAGACTGCTTTTAGTGTGGAAGCCCCGAGTAACAGGCTTGGGACTGTCGTTGGTGAGTACACACTTTGAATATTGGGCTGGACTTAGACGAAACGCTCGACAGAGTGCAACCTTTAAGGTTAGGTTGCCTGAAACGTAGAGACGAAGATCCCCTTTGACTTGATATCTTGATGAGATGAGCCGCGGCGCTTCGGCCCTGATAGCGACGGATTTTAAAACTCTCCGGATAAACCAGATTACCATTTCGCTTTCGATTACCAAGTGTTGCGACTTATTTATTCACCATCAAAGAGGACATTACTCCGGTTGAAAATAAAAAGAAATCTATATAAAGTCTTTGATCTGCCCTTTTTTTTTTTTAGCCGACAAAAGTTTAATTCGGTGGAAAAATAAAAAAGAAAAGTACCTCGAACAATTTGTGTAATTTGTTGCCATTTTTAATTTACTTTATTATTTAATTTGTCGCTTTGCACTAAAAATCTGGTCTCTTTTACAAGTTCCATTCGCGTAATCTGTTTGATACAGTGTAAAGCATTTATCTCGTATTATCGCCTTTCACATACACGTGCACTCGATAAATATTAAAATGTCCCCGCAAAAAGCTTATGCAATTCGTTTAAATATTTTCACGTTCTTTATCGTATTTGTACCAGCTGTTCCACACAAATATTTATCTGCTCCGCGAATTATCAGAAATTAATAACTTTCCTCTTTTTTATCATCAAGCGTATAATGATCGCTTTATTACGTCAATATTGAACTTTTCCACAAATTACGTGCAATTAATCAAAATCTTCCTTCTTTCAATTTCACCTGTAATATCCTTGTTTATTCGAATATTTAGTCTTTCCTCTACACTACACCTGTATATAATTAATGAAAAAATTTCCTCCTTTCGATGGAATATGTAATAAAGGTCTAATTCGATATTCAAACCATTTCTTATTTATTTACGATAATAAACAGTATTTCCACAAATTAAATGCAACGAAGCGAAACTACTGCTTTTATCCTGACTATCGTATTAACCGCATTTAATATTCAGCCTAGGTGGTAATTAGTTAAAAACTTTCCTCTTCGCAACTAAAGGGTAATATTTAATCCAATATTAATTTATCAGAAGTATCTAATATTTTTCCCAAATTGAAGGTAATTAACCAAAAGCTTCCAAGTATTTATTGTTAATTCAAGATTTAATTTTACGCCTAACTATGCACAATTAATTAACAATTTCCTCCTACTCAGCTCTAGATATAGAACAAAGCCTCCATCACTTCAATATTTAACCTATTCACTGTTTATTTCCCTCGCATTAAACATAATTAATCAATACCTTCCCTCTTTATATTCCCATATACAGCATCTGCATTCAATATTTACCCTTTATCCTATCCTCGAGTAATTACTTACAAAATTTCACCCTTTTCCACTCGCAACTAAATCAAACGCTTAACTGCAACATCTATCGATACAGGGTGGACCAAAAGTCCCAGAGGGATTTGAAATCCTAATAATGTTTTTATCTGATAATTATTTTTATTCGTTCTTTTTTTTTTTTTATAGAATAAAGTAGAAATATTTTTCAGTTCAGGAAAATAAACTGAACTGACCAATCCTAAACTCTAAACGTAAATAATGCTCAACATCTAAAATAGTTCTGCAGAAATATTTATAAGAAGCTTGGAGCAATATTGGACCGGAAACAATTGAAAAATTAATTGCCAGAGTGACGAAATTACGTGAAGCTGTCGTATAGAAGAAAAGAGGATTCTTTTGCGAAAAAACACTTTCCTAAATTTGTATTGTTTTTCTAAAAAATAAGTATATGATAATTGTAACTTTTACTTTTAACCGTAATTACATACAGATTCATTATTACAGCAGAATATTTTCAATGAAACGTTTATTCACTTAAGGGAAAATTCGTTTGTTTTGAAATCATAACAAGCTTTCGAGCGGTAGTGTGCAGTAAACAAAAATATATACATTCGTGTGAACAAACATGGGCGACCATGAAAAAAAGAAAAAACATAGAAAAAAGGCATTTATAAGAGAGTGACAGACTCTGAAACTATTTAAGCTGTTTATAAAAATTTCCTTGCACCACCATAGCTGGAGAAGATAATTAGGCAAATGTAAATGCTATTGAAGCATGTTCACATGTACATATACCACTTCCTAAAGAAAAATAATCTACAAATCTCGCATTACTCTACTATTGGCGCCTATAGACGTTCTGAAAATTTCCTCACAGTACACTGTTGGAGCCTTCTGGTGCATTGTCACCTTAATTTAATAAACCGAATTTTAAAACGATACAGCCGAAGTAAGAAATTTTGCAGCTGTGGTTAAAAATTTACCGCCAGTCACCCACGTTGCGCATTAAAATCTGCCGCAGCGAAAGGGTTTAAAAAACCTATGTTAAAATCGATGTAAAGCTTTATAACTTTCTATTCAAAATTTCTTTAAGCTCAAATTAAAAAAAAAGATAATTAAGCGTGTTTTACTTAGCCCGCCCTGTATAGCGAGGAAGCTTTTTGATCGATAATGTTGATTTGAGGAAAACAGTATTTACACAGGATAGGCCAGAAGTCACGAAAGGATTTACAATTGTTCAACTTCAACTGTTCGATAACCACATTTTCTCAACTATTGTTCAGCCTTCGCTGCACCTGTACACACAATTAATTTGAAAAAATTTCTCCTTTCGAATCGCTCTCTAAGAACAAAGCGCCGCTTCCTATATTCGAACCTTTCCTCGAATCGCTCAGCGTGGCATGAATTGATCGACTGGTCAATAGGCAGCCTTACGGTTCGATAAGACAGCGCGCGATTTGTTATTAGAAATACCGAAATTCCTCGAACTGTCGGGTAGATCGTGCTCCACGGTTAATCGCAACGTGGCGTGTAACGCCAGGCGTCTGATAAGATCTCTCTCTCTCTCTCTC
>NW_017100131.1:481292-493177 GCF_001263275.1 Habropoda laboriosa | reverse complement strand
ACGTTCACGGATTATCCGACAAAAGGCTCTCACGGAGTTATGCGTATCGCCCACGCCTTAGGCCCATGAATTGTATCTCTATCGGAGCCCCCCGGAAGTCGGGCCGAGATATCGATGCTCCTTAGATCATCGCTCTATCCGAGCGACGTTTACATCTGCGCCGTGGCGTTTTGCTTGGGGAATGATCGAACGAACGCGACTCTCCCGACAGAAATGCCAAGATGCCAGGATTGCAAATAATACCACGCTGAGACGTGATACAACGATCGTTTATACCACGGTAAAAGAGTTTCTTTATTAATAGCTCGTCGACTAACCAGCTCATCGGTGACTAGGGTTCAGGAATTTGTACGGTGATGTTTCTTGCTAAGGGAACATCCTCCGATGTATCGCTCACCTATTTTCGTGAAACTTACGCGTGATGGACTCTCTATGCAGAGATGAGAAGTTGGCTGATATAAAGAACGCGAGTTTGATGAGTTTGGTGTGACACACCTTCTCTGAGACAATTGGAGAAACAGGGTAAATGTATTGTCATTATCGGCCGACGCGAAATCATCGACGAATCGGATCAGCTGAAATTGCGTGACGTGAGATTTAGGCTGTGGTTATAGTGCTTATTGGTGGATATCTAAGAACACCCTGCAGAAATAATCGAGTGAGGACAAAAATGTCTCGGCGTTCTTTTAGACAAGCACTGTACACTGCGATACAATAGGATAAACAGTTCGTAGGTATAAGAGGACCCCAGCGTTCTCTTTTTGGGTGTCCACAGACAGTTCCATAGAGCATTTCAAAGTCGTGGAATAAATTGAACATTAACAGTTACAAAGACAATTTTATTTCAATCGCCCATTTCCAATATTGACCGACGCGAAATCATCGACGAATCGGATCAGCTAAAATTGCGTGGCGTGAGATTTAGGCTGTGGCTATAGTGTTTACAGAGTTTCTGACGAACTCAATACGTCGAAACAATCAAATATGTATACAGATTCTTACGAGCCATTGCATTCGTCAGAACGTCAATTCGTCTGAATACGCATTCACTATAACCCACAGTCTTAGGCTGAGCGTGTGAAGTACATATTCCTCTTGCCTCTGTGCCGTTTTGCTGACCATCTTCTCATCTCTGCATAGTACTTACCTAGTTCTCGAAAAAACGTTGACATGTAATTTTTTTTATTGGTCGTGATTTATATCGAGGGAGCGAAAACAGCCTTCAAAGTTGGGGTGTCAAAACCTATTTGGTCCAATATTTCGGGGACTATTAGAGATTAAGAAATGGTTAAAGTGTAGAGATTGAGTAATTCTCGATTATGAATTCACCTGCCTAACTAGCTTTATGAGAAACTCCATTTCTTTGAATGATATATTAAAAATTCGTCGATCCATTTTTGTGTAAATTTGTGTACAGACACTCTTGGTTGAAATACGAAATACGGATGAATTGGAATTTCGGTTTTTTGCACGATAATACAAAATTATTACATTCTGCGCAAACTGCAACTAAAAGGTATAAACTAACTTTTATAACTTCTCAAGTAGTTACGTTAAGTTTTAATCCTCGATTAGCCAGAATTGGTACCGCACACGAATTTTTAATATAATATCTAAGCAAATGGATTTTTCTAAAAACTAATTAGACGAATTCGTCATTGAGAAACACATTCAAACCGTTCGATCAAATAAGTTTTGACACCCGAACATTGAAAGGAGATTTTATTCCCTCGATATGAATGATGGCCTATAAAAAAAAAAATACGTGTCAAATATATTTTTCGAGAACTACATCATACGTAAATTTCATGAAAATCGATGAGTGACACTTGGGGATGTTCCCTTGTTAGTTGATTCGGTATTCTGTTTTTAACACTCTTTGCTTTGCAACGACGAATTACACTTGCGTTGTAGATTATGATTAAGATATGACAAAAGTGAGTTCTATTTCCGATAAACTTTAATTCTGACTCTGATTTAGCTTTAGTTTGTAAGTCTGAGAATTATTAACGCATTTTTCAAGCGTCGAGTACCTACGTTTAAAAGAGACAGCCACTGAGAAATCACAAGGAATGCAATTAAAGGTTCCGATTACTTTTTAAACTTGACAATTATTTTTCTTGCTACTTTTTGGTTCTTCAGGGTGAAAACACTGAAAACATTTCTTTTTCAAATTTCTTCGCAACGCTTCAGTAAAACTACCAACATAAGGTAACAAAGTTTGTTGTTACCAACAACCGATAACAAGAATAATTTATACAATTTCATCGAACAAAATGCAAATTCTCGATAAAAGCCGATTCTTATGCGAGAGATCGAAAAATTAAAGAGCCCGTGACGGATCTGTCGGAGATATTTCTGGATAAACAATGGTTCACGATACTCGCGAAGAAATCCCCGGTAGAACAAGACGATTTCCTCGGAATCACGGCGATATTCACACTAGTCTACGGTCTGGAACGGAATTTCTGGATTCCAGAGTTCCGCAAATTACCAGAAGATATGCGGCAGCAGACAGTGGTCGGGAGAGAAGACAGACGAGCAAAACAACGATGATAGGCAAGAATAAAAAGCGAGAGAGGACGGGTAAAGCCAATCTGCTATAGGAAGCAGGGGAAAGAAAGTGGTGCTGCAAGAAGGCATTATTAACCGTCTCGTTGAACAAAGAGAAACAGTAATTTTGCTGTTGGCCTGAGCAAGGAAGTTCACGTCTTCTCCTCCGTTTTTATATCTTTATCTTATTCCGTTTCGTTTTTGGCTTGGTATACCTGACTAAGATCAATTATTTTTCTATCCCATTTGTTCCCTTTTTCTTAAATCTATTTTTCTTTTTCTTCTACAACTGCAGGAGTTTTGAAGAAAGTACAAGAAGAGCAAAGGAAGGTATGTACATTTGAAAAATCATTGTCAAATTGTGACTGCATTATCAGATACTTTCCTAACATCGAATCACACTTGCATCACAGATTTATAATACAAATATCTACACATTTTTCATTTTTTCAATATTTAAAATTCAGTACAACAATCGCTGACCAGAATCACTAAACACATTGAAATACGAAAATTACGCGGATGAATACTTGCTAAGTTTATGTTTGTAAAGTTTCATACTGCTCGCTCGCAAGGGAGAAATGAGAGAAAAAGAGAATGGACAAAATTAAAAAATGCGAAGTGTAAATCCGTAAATTTTTGTATCTTGAAATGTTAGCATAGAAACGTAGGTTTTAAAATTACCAAAATTTTTACTAAATGTATTAATTATATTTTCAAAATTGAGACTACAAGTTCATTGCAAATTACAGTGCATTTTTTTTAAACATGTGTTATTGGCAAAACATTCAAGTATTTAATTTGATTTTTATAAATTCAATTCAACGTATACTGTAATACCTTTGAAACAGACGAGTAATTTCGGTGCAATAGTAACAAATTGCCCTAACATTTTATGCAAAAATTTATCAAGTTCGAAGTAACTTTTAAAAAAAGTATTAAAAAATAGCTCCATGATTTTTTCTGTATTTATGTAAGGCACATTAAGGTTATGTTGATGTCAAATTTATGATCCCAAATTTGCACAAAACGGACAAAATTGTTGCAATTATCGATACATTCACGGTCGACTCGTGTATAAAAAAAGAAGAATGCAAAGATATTAAAAATGATTTTATAGTAAACGAATCATCTCAGATCATCAGATTCATGCTCTGAGTCCAAGTCTGACTTGTTCTAAGAACCAAATATCCAATTTTATGTACAGTTTAAGAACTAAACAACGCGTAATTGATTTAAAAAAATTTAAGTTACGATTTTTGTTCCTGAAATCCACGTGCGGCGTGACAAAGATAGTTTCTTCCAATATAGTGAATCATAATTTAACAGAAACTAAATTTATGTAAATTCTTTATGGTGGATTTGACACTGCTTCGTAATTGAAACATTACCGGTGCAGAAAATTTCACATTAGCTTAGTAAGCCTAATACTTACGCAACGCGTAACTGAACTGTTATTCGAATTGTTTACTTAAACTAAATTGCTTAAAAATGATATTTTCCTCGAATGTGCATATTGTGAATTTTAAACCTACGTCAATTATTTTTATCTGGTATTGTATTTATATGAATTATTCGGCTACACTCGTGGTTCTCGTTCAATGCATATACTACCGGCGAAAAGTTTGGAATCACCTCCCACTTTTCATCTCAATTCTACTTTTACCAATTTATCTCATATCAATTGATTCGAATGATAAAAAATTCTCAAAGTCTGTGACTTTTTTCTGGAAATTTTTGCGTAAATTGCAATGCTCAGTGATTCCAAACTTTTGGCCGGTAGTATACTGTCGTTCATAAGTGTTAGGACGCCCATTATGATCGTGCACAAAGTATTATATAAATTTCAATTACATTTCTTCGCCAAAGTTAACATCGTACGTTAATAAAAAAAACACGAAATTTTATTAAAAAAAAAAAAAAAAACATAATTCCACTGAAATTGAACATTCTTGTTTAAAATAATTTCCATAATTTATATAAATGAGATTAATGCCGTTGCAATACTTTAGAAAAAGTGTATCGAACATTATAGAAATTATTTTAAATAAAAATGTTTAATTTCAATGGAATAATGTTTCTTTTTCCATTCTCAAAATGATCGGCTTAGAACCGCGGGAACTTTCAGGATTACCTAGTAGTTATTACTGCGACAATTTTAAAGTAACGATTTTTGTCCCTGAAACCCACATATTGGAAAACACTGTGCGACCTCTTGAATATATCGATGTATATGTTATATACACCAGGTAAACGATACGTGGCGCATTTGAAAAAATCGAAAAGCTGTCGAACGCAAGCACTAGATAGGATTGATTTTTTTAAAGGACACTCCGAAAAGCGAGTTGGCTCAGATTCAACGGATGTCGTTTCACCCTCACGGTAAGTGATCGACCTCGATTAATTAGCGGTCCAATTAACGCGACACGCGATCTAATCGCGCGTCGATACATTTTTTATCCTTCAAACGCTAATTGGCCAGCGACTACGGTGTTCGTCTTGCTGACTATTGCACGGCTGCCTTTGCGATTCCCTCTTGAGTGGCGGTGATTTCAATGCGTGCGCTTTTTTCCTACCGCCTAAGTTTCCCGATATATTGTCGAACACCGTTTTATGGTTAATTTTCGAAGTTCGTTCAGTTTTTATTGGTATTTATCGTTCGTGTTACTGCCAATCCACTAGTTAATCGATACTCGAACTATACTGTGACGTGAAATTATCGTGATGTTTCTACGAAAGAATTTCATTCGTGTACAGTTTTCCTACGAATAAACGAATCTTCGTGAAAAGCCGTGATAAATATATTGTTTACTGACAATTTGCTATAATTAATTTCTTGACATTTATTATGTTTATTTCGAGTAAGGCGTCCACAAAAATGATAATTTCAGAAGATAGGCAAGAAATTATAATTTCAGAAATGAAATTTACAGGAATTACAATTTCAGAAATCAACTTTATAGAAATTATAATTTCTAAATCACGCAGGGAAATTATAATTTCAGAAGATAGACAAGATATTATAATATCAGACATTAAATTAATAAAAATTAGAATTTCTGTGCATGATTTCTTATATATTTGGAATGAAATATTCCGAAGTGTGTTTGTGTACGACAAACTTTTACATTAAATTCTTAAAAAAAGAAAAAAAAAAGAAAGCATTTGAAATAAGTAAAAGATTGTAAATATGTTCCTAACTACGATCAATCATTGTATCAAACGTATCTTTAAAAACGCTAACAAATCTTCTACTAAAGGAAATTCAAGTGCCGTTACAACTGTTCGATTAAGAAGTTTCGACATTCAGAGAGAAACACAGTATCCATTCAATACTGCTTATGAATTTTAGCGCCGTTCCACTGACTGCTATTACGTATTATCGAATTATGAATCACTCTGCTTTGCTTTGCGTTACCTTAACTTTCAATTACGCCAGGATTAGATTTCCTTCAGCTATTTCGAGGTGAAAGAGAAATGGGAATTAACCGAAATCAGATTCGGGGCCGAAGAACGTTAATATCGAACATTTCGCGAAACGAAACGTTTTCATGTTAAATTATCCACTTTCTCCTCGTCGTCAATTCATCGTGAACGAAAATTTTCAACCAAATTGAAACAAACAGTTCTAAAGCACATATGAAAAATATTGTTTATATTTCTATATTGGAAACTGTAGTATAACTTTCCTTATATTTAGCAAGTAAAATATTATTCGAATAACACAATGTTTACTATTCACATTTTTTATTCTGTATCGTTCATATATTGGGACTCTTTGAACTGAAGGAGCAATATTTAGAATAAATATAAATAAATCTATGTAATTGAAAACTGAGCAATATTTACGCACACAACCAAATATTAAAATTAAAAATACGCCACAGGCATTTATTTTCTAATTTTAATTCTTCCAATAGTTTTGCCAGAGAGGCGACGATCTTGCATTTCATTATTTTTATTATTCATCTCATAATTTGTGGTTGTATAACACTTGATAATAAGTTAAATAGCAATATATTTTATAACAATAACTATAAACACACGTAAAAAGAAATAATGATAATTTGATCAACGCTCTCTAAATATATCTCGCAATAAATTCTCACGTACTCACTGATATCAATAGCAACGCACTTCTCCTGTTTTACCCCCAGTTACCCTGTATGATCCCGCTCGTTTACCAAATCTCGAGACGATTCGACATACTCACTACATTCACGCCATCACTCACATCTTATTATTAAACCAATTCCACATAATTAACTTAACTATAACAGTAATTATTATAATAATTACAGTTACTGTATCTATTATTTTTGATATTGTTGGTAATTATGTATATCGATTTTTATTAAAAAATCATTTACTCGAAATTATTTGAAGAATTATTCCAATTTTAATTTTAATTTTATATTATATCCATGAAATTTTAAAAACTTAAATTTTACCAAGAAAAATGACTTTGAACAATAAGAACAATTGTGTTTAATTTAACAGATTTTTATATGCTAACGAAATTAACGGACAAATTAGTACTAATATCATCTATACATTTATTTAACTGATTTAAAATTCCAAATTCAATTTAATTAATTAAACGGTCGATTCCTTTTCTCCTTTAACATTCTAAAATACAGATAACCCTCGATAAAAAAACATACTATAATATCGTTATAACTAAGAGAAATATTTTTATTAAAGCAATTTTCACCAAAAGTATAACATATTAATATGTATTAAATAAAAATAATATGTGCTTTTCTATTTCCGCTAGACATAGTTCAGGGCTGCAAATTAATTCACAAATATGAAAAACATAATTGTCATTTCTTTAAACTAATTTCAAATGAAATATCTTTGGCTTTTAAGTGCTCTTATTATGTTCCATATTGTTCGGTTATTTTCCTAATTCTCAAACCGTGTTGCACGAGAGTTGTCCCCAATTCTCGAACCGTGTTATACGGGGGTTACCTGTAGATGTAGCAACCTTAGCAGTCGATGCGATTCTAAACATTAACCCTTCGAGTGCTCACTAAAATACAGTAATCAAGTGTAAACTTTTTTTATAATTTATATTACAATTGAATAATCCGGAAATATGTTTTTATTTCTTATCTAATTCTTAATAATCTCAAAGAACTATGAATGCATTCATTCCCTGACCTTTACAACGTTACATCCCATCCGAACCTCTCGCCAAGTAAGTTAACACTCAAAGGGTTAAATAATACCAATAAAACAAAACCTAAAAATATCAAAAGCACCACAATTCTGTTTCCGCTAGAAAACAAAAGGCTAAGCGTAATCGCTAGCAGATTACGCAAGAGAGTTATCTCGCAACGGAAGCATAATTCGGCAAAGAAAAACATCGAAACAGCGGGTGGAATCTGCAGAATTTGTGAAATTTAACGCGAAACGTTAAGCGGCTCGAACGTGTTTTCCGCCCTCCTTCGTTCCACCGTCCATTTTTTCTTTTTTTTTTTTCTTTTCGTTCTGTTTCTCATTCGAACACGACCGTTCCACAGCGCTATATTTGTGGTGAAAGACAGTCTCGAACGCGGTTTCCACGAACGTGTCCGTATAGTACAGTTATACCCGCATGAAGCGCACACAGTGCGCCGCGCGCGCGTTCCCGTGTGCTGGTAGGTGGAAAGCAACGAGGCACGAAAAGTCAACCGATCTCGATCCCGCGATGGGCCCACACGTCCGGCTCGCGCCGGACGAGCCAGCGAGTTAAATGACTTTTAAGCTTGTCCTGCCGTGATTTACGGCGCTCGTTTAAAGCCCACGACGAGCAGGATGCCATCGTGGCCGTTCTCGCGCCGCGAGGGCGGCTGAACGTGCGCGTGAGCGGGAGTTCTGCTACTTCGGAAACGCTCAACCGGCGAGAGGGAAATGTGTGAAAACGCTCAACCTCTTCGTAGACGATTTTTTTTTCGAAGTTGCAAAGAAATTGCGCCTTTCTTTCGTGTAGTTGTACTTTGCGCGTTTTAACACCGTTGCGTTACGATTGTTTAATCGTTAGATATTGTTTAGCCTCGGCACTTCGCTGTTTCGATAGACGTTAAGTACAAATTCGTTTTTTGGTAATTGTGAGTGCTAAATTGGAGGCTGCAAATAGAGGAAAAGTACAAATTTGACACTAGAAAGACCGACCGGGTTGAAATGACACGTTAGAAACTCTGAAAAAAATTGGAATGCTCGATACTGGTATCGTCGTTTGTGACTTTGCTTTCTGCATGTATATAATAATTTTTTAATTATTTTTTAGTTACGTAAAACTTCACTTTTGGAAAGTTACTAAAGCAATGAAACTGTTTTTCTCGTTAAGAGATTATGTAATGACTTTTGTTACTTTATTTTGCAGTGTCATTATGCCGGTAATATTTACCTTTTTTCTCATTGCAACTCTGTCAATAGCTGTGCTTGCATTAATTCTTGGTTATCTTGGGTGGAATTACAAAGTCATATTTCTCGGCTAGATTAATTACCATAATGCAAGGAAAACATACGTTTCCTGGAAATATGTATAAATATATGCATAAAACTGGAAATGCTCAATATTGTTTTTCTTTCATATTATAACATTCATATCGTTCGTATTCCTAATATTTCAAATATGAACATTATTTCGTCACATTTAAATTCCTATCATTTGTATTCCTGCTATTTTCAATATTACGAATTCGTAATCGAAATTTAAAATAGTAAGAATATGAATGACACGAGTGTTGTAACAATACGAATATTATTTCACAATATTTGACAATATTATTCCCAATATTATTAATATATTTTAAATACAGCGGATTCCGTTAACTGGGACGCCGGTTAAGCGGGACCGTCGTTTATTTGGGGCAGATACTAAAGATCGGAATATAAATACATTACACAATATATGTGTTTATTTACTTATTTTGCATTACTTATTAATGTTATTCAGATTTTGCCTGTTGAAATTCGCTTTTCTGGGACAAATCAGTCCCGTCCCAATGTGTCCCAATTAACCGGAATCCACTGTATTACGAATACTTTTGCCTGCACACTGTTTAACGGTCATATCCGGCTAACTGTAACTCGTTTCAGATGCTCCACATTTTATCCAAAATTACCTCCGAAAGAAGTTGCACAATCTGTCAAGTCCTGCACAGAGGCGCAGCAAGTATCGAAATGATGGTCGAAGTAACGGCAGTAGTAAATTTTTTTCAGCCGGAAAAACGTGCGTGGTGAGGTCATCGTCTGACATGGCTGCATCGACGGGGAGCACACGGTTCGCCTAACCGATTCACGCGTATAATACGCGCGGTCGAGCCACGGCTGTCCAGGTGTGTCCACGCGAACACGACCACGCGTGCAACGCGACAGAATGCTGTCCATGAGACGGAACAGGCATCGTCATCGCGCTGCTGCCCATGTCCCGACTTCGTGTACGCACGTCGTACACGGAGGAGCACGCAGGGAACACGCACACATACGCGCCGTCAAGTCGAAGCGCGGAGGCGCAGTCACAACTACGCACACCCACTCGAACTGCATTCATTCATAAAAGTAGCGAGGCACCAGAGTGCCGTGTGCCGCGCCCTGCTAGCCTCTGGCTGGCCTTTTACGAGCACAACGTACTCTGTCTCTCTCTTCTGTGTCTGTGTGCGCGCGCGCGCGCTCAGTTCTATGGGGGAATCAAATGATCTGCTGACTTCTCGATGATACATAGCGATCTATTCGAACGGTACTCGTGAGTTTTGGCCTAACCGTGGAAATTTTTAAGTTTTTGCACTCTACTGGGGCAACCCAAAATTGAGAAATTGTTTCATGCTACGGAGAACTTGAAAATGTAAAATGATGCTTTTCTTGTTTTCGAGATTTTCACTGCGAAAGTGTGCTGGAGTTGGTCGATCAGAAACGCGAGGAGTGTAAAGGGTTAAGAGTTGAAAGATTGCGAGAAATCGAAGTTGATGGTGCTTCGAGTTCAATTTTTTGCTTTCTAACGTATTACAGTTAGGTGCGTAATTAGGGTGTAATTTTAGGCGGAGTTACGAAGATTTTGCAGAAAAGAGGTTTACAAAGGATGAGCGAATGTGACTGTTGACCCTTTCGCTGCGGCAGATGTTAGTAAATAACGCGGCAGATCGCAAAATTTTTCGTTTTGACGTTTTAAAATTCAAAATTTGTCGGTTTTAAATTTCTTTTATTAAATTAAAGGGCAAAAGATTAATTTAAGATGAAAGTGTGCCAAAAGGCGCCAAGGGCACAGCGCGAGCGAATTTTCAAAGCTCCTATAGACGCGAACGTCAGTGAAAGGGTTAAAGGCTGCAAAGAATGGGAGAATATACTTGTAATACTTTTATACACAGTACACTCGTGATACTAAACACGAAAAAAAAATGTAATTTTAGTGTCCTATGAGTAATGAATTTTAACGATTACGATGTTCTGCCTTGCTTAGCTTAATTGTCCTAACTATAATTTTCGAACATCCGAGAAAGATGAGGTAGAGATTAGTGAAATCATTTGTGAAGCAGTTATTATTTTCACATTATTTTAAACGTTTATTGTCTAGGTCCATATGTCGCGTTGGAAACAAAAATTATTACACATAAGGTCTTAGATCCTTTTTCACCCAAAAGTCTTAAGTGTACAGTCAAAACGAAGACCGCTCTAGGGTTAAAGATATCCTGAGAAATGAAAGATTGGTCGATAAGACATTAGCTAAGAAGGTCAGTATTAGTCTGATACAGTTTGAAATAGTACTTGCCGGTTTGCTCAAGTTTCTCTCAAAAAGACAATCTCACCTAAGAAGAAAATAAAAAAAGAGTTAGAAAATTTTGTTCGAAATTATGCAACGAAATAAATGTAAAATAAAACAAATAATTTTTTTTACGATTATAGATTATGATTCCGTAGAAATGACTATTTTAATGATTAAAGTTCCATAGGAAAATTAAGAAAATCAATTCTTTCATGATCGCAGAACTGAGTAAGTGGACTGTTACGCAAAAATGAATTGAATAATTACCCCGATGTTGAATACAAAGTATTACATGTCTTATTAAACGATACATAGGTATCACTGTACACAATATTTCTATAAAGATAGATAGTCAGAGAACCACCCTCGTCAGAAAATTACATAAAATGACAACCCTATTCCATTGTCACACAACCTTATACAGTAATGTCTCCACAAGTGTCAGTCCGCAAGGAACCTAAACCTGACCACTTGTAGAGTCAGGGACTACGTTTTCGAGCCTCGGGCCCGCCTTTGTAGTTTGCCGAACGTAGACAAGGACAGCGAATAGAAGATAAGCATGAAATGTGAGCCGAGCCAACCA
>NW_017100131.1:476899-480996 GCF_001263275.1 Habropoda laboriosa | reverse complement strand
TAAAAAAAATTCCAGATGAAAAAGAGTAAAATTAAAGAAATTATATTTTTCTATTATGATTTGTCGAGCTATGAAATCTCGTAAAGGAAACCGATTGGTGTAGCACTACACGCTTGACTGACTGCGAGCGAGGATAACATGGGCGCAGCAATGATGCAAACCTAGGCGTAGGACCATCTATACTGACACTTGTAGAATCCAAACTGGCTGACACTTGTAGAGACATTACGGTACTCTGAAAACCCACAGTAGAGATTTGTAATGCCGTTCACTCGTTCCTAAAAAGCTGCAAACTAATCTGTCTAAAACATTGTACCTCTTTGACAATTTTTTGTACACACGATGTAATGCAAAATAATCTCAAGAGAGATAAAAATTGCTAAAAATATAAAAAAAAAAAAAACATTTGAAACAGTCGCAAGAAAGTTGCAAATTTTCACACGCTTGCACCTCTCGAGTTTGAAACATTTTGGAAACGAGCTGTTCGATTGGCGAAGCCACTGAGATACGCGACTCCTTATATCGTATAAATACGCAATCGCCGGACTAAGCACGACCGTTCTTGCATCTACCCTCTCCCCGGCCTGTCTTGCTACACAGTATGCAAGCGCGGTCGCTTTAATGCACCCAGAGAGAAATTGTGTGCTAATGGCTGATCGCTATCGATGCGCGCAGGCCGTAGTAAATTCAACCGTACTTCCAGAACCGCCGTCGTTACAACCGCGTACGCTATCCAAGTCGCGCTATTATTATCCATTTTCTGAAATAGGCTCCGCGAGTAGCGGTTTTCGCGGTCGCCAGGACGAAAATTGCAGGCAAAGTGGATCCACGCGAGCTACCCTGCTCGATGTTCCACTGATTGATTGCTTGAAATTTTTGGAAAACGTTCTGTCGTATGATATTTAGCTGTCTCTTTTTAGAAACTAATTTCTTCACTTCTTTAGCGAATACAGGAACATTAACCCCTTTGAACTCCTTTTTTTTTTCAATTTTCCTATTTAACCCTTTTTTTTTTTTAATAAAAAAGAAAGATTACAGACATCCTATTAATTGTAGCTTCGGTCATAAAAGCACATCTATCCTGTTTCTACATGGAAATTCGTAAAGATTGGTTCGTTAGTGTTGGCGTTTTTTGAGATACCGGTTTGAAGAAACTAGTTTCAACGTCCGTATTCCCCGTTAAAATTTCACTTTCACGCTCAAAGGAAACGTCTTTACAAAACGTAAATTCGAAACAACGAAACTGGTTCATCTAATTATGTGAAAATTATTTTTTATTAACCCTTACGTCAGTAACCAGAATTGTCGTCTACTTTATCCTCCAGTTTTAGTAGTTTTCTGATAAGAAAATTCTAAACTTGAGGCAAACACGGATCGGAAATGTGGCAAATAACAACGGTTTAAATCCTTTACCTGGAAGATGAAACATTTCAAGTGAGAATTATGCAAAAGGGTACCCGGTTACTGACATAAGGATCAAATAGAAGAACACAATGTATCTGAAGTTTCGTTTGAAAAAACGAAACGTGTTTCATATACACACCAATCTAATAATACATTATAAAATTGATACAGATCATAGCTGTTTTACTATTATACGAAACGTACGATATAAGGAAAGGAAGTTATTTATGCGGCTGGAATTTCACAGAATAGAAACTGTATTACGGACAGTATGTTTGTAATGGGGCGTATCGTTGAATTGATCTCTCGGTTCTTTCTACGTACACAAAAGAATACCCGGTTATTGACATAAGGATCAATAACCCCTAAACAACTTCTTTCATGAATTATATTGAAATTAACATTGGAACTTTGCTGAGAATTTATATGTATTTGTGGTACTTTTAAATATTTTTTTTTTCCAGTAAAAAATGTCGAGTGTGACTAGATACAGGAGTTCAAATGGTTAACACTTTCGAAACAGGTAATTTTTTCATTTTAAAATATCACGTTTGCAACTGTTTGTTGTTTGAAATTGACGAAAATGTTATTTAAAATCTATTTACGTTAACTTTTTCCATTTTGTGGAGAAAATGCATACACAAATTTATTCAGTTTTCCTGATGAAAACAGAATTTGCATACCTCTTCAATTTTGGTAGAAGAGTTACATTTGTCATTACAAGTTAAATTTGTAGATACGAATTTTACACTTTTTGTATGCAGGTTTGGACACTCTTTTCTGTTACCATTGCGATAAATTTTGAGATATTAACCCTTTGCACTCCTCGCAATTTTTAATATGACCTACCAAAAACTCTGAATCATTTTTACTATGGGCTACCACCTACTCCGAGGCTATTTACAATGATGCGTGTGCTCCTCTGTGGAAGATACTTTGTAGGCCTACAATTTTTCTTAAAAATATATCTAACAATGTCGCCGCAGCAGCGACAACGGAGTGCAAAGGGTTAATAGTTCGAAAGGTAATTTATGTTAACAAGGAATATACTAATTCGACAGAAATTAATTTGTGATTAAATAGGTACTTGTATGCAGAATGTAAACTTCGTACAAACTGTACGAATGAAGTCCCAGGATTTATTCGTGAATGACGAATATTGTATTCGAATAAAGTTTTGCACCGGATAAGCATCAATTTTGTTTTCATGTTTTGTTAGATTAGAAAATATTTCATAAAGCATGCATTTAAATATACTCAATTTTTAAATTTTTCTAATTCTCTATTTCATAAAGTATGCACTTAAATATACTCAATTATTTCATTTTTATAATTCTCTATTTCATAAGCGATATCGTCTCACATGCGTTGGTAGAAATATCAAGGGTACCACGCAGTAAGGGAAACCCCAGACGAGATAACGGTGGACCACTGATGACGTTTACAGTGTTACCTTCAACTCGAGTCGACGAGTCATCGGCTATTCGAATGAAAAATTCTTCGTTACTTTCCAACATTTTATGGAAAAATTACGCTCAACTCTGCTTGCATGCAACACCGAACTGTAATTAGGGCAGAAATTTCACAGAAAATTTTGAAGGTCTTTAAGCGCTGCATCGTGTGCATTTAGTAAATTACTATGTTCACTTGGTGTGCACTAAATATGCGCAAAATTTCAGGGAAATATCGACGTCCCAGTGGAACGTCCCTTACACCCAAGCCTCTCCGCGTGCATTTCTGGACTCCATTTAGACTCCAGCAGCAACCACTCAGTGTCTCCTTCACTATTCCAAACACGTACCATTTACAACTAACGCAATTGAGAAGTTCATTTATCTCCACGCTGTTGTATTTAATTTTAGCCGAGGCGATTCTATTATTGCGTTATCTTGTAATTTATAATAGACTCGCTAGCTTATAATTGGACGTTACCAAGCAGGTAATATTTAAGAATGTGTTTCTTTCGCGAGCAAACTTTGACAAGAAATTTCGAACGTATTTTGATATCTGATGTTTATTAATATAAATTTATTACAATAAAGTGTTATATTTATTAATCGTTATCTTTTTTTTTCACTTATTTTATATTCATCCTCTTGCTTCCAACCTCATAACGCATCGTTGGCTGCCTTAGGAATTACTCATCTCTGCATACGTATTAAACATACACAGCTGTCATTCAACCACTCTCAAATATCTACACATTTCACAAATCCTTATTTCTAAACGTCACAGTTGTATAGTCAGTGGAAGAAATATAGCGAAAACGTAAATTAACCCTTTAACACTCAGATTTTTCTCAACTTGATGTGCCAAAAATGATCAATTTTCTTTCTTTTTTCATTATTTCCTGGGCGTATAGAAATGAGTTTCCCATTATTTACAATGTCGTAATTTACGTTTTCGTCGTGATAAAAAAGATAACGCAATATAGAAAGTGAAAGAAATAATTAAAAAAAATTGCACTTATGGACTATTAGCTGTGCACATGTGAGACACAGGGATAAGCGTTAAGGGGTTAAAGCATTAAGTAGCAGCACTGATTGATGCAGTATAGTACGGGCCACGGGCCGTTTCAGGCAACGAGACAATCGAATTGGCAGAAATATGAGCAATTAAAGATCTGAAACTTCGGTCAGAGCTGCACGAAGAAATGTTTGAAACCTGCTACTTAGCACATTTAGCTTTGTCGT
>NW_017100131.1:426899-474399 GCF_001263275.1 Habropoda laboriosa | reverse complement strand
CTGAAATACTTCGAGTCGCTTCGAATATGTACAAAGTGGTGCAAAATACGAATTACTTCGAACATGATTCGATGCTTGAAACTCTCGAAAGTCTTGATAAACTTTACAAAGTCTCGATACGTCCTGAAAGTCTTTGATTAAGTTTCGAAGTCTTGAAACACTCAATATCTTGCAAACATTTTGAATGCCTTTGTCTAAGTAGTGTCGTTGGTAGGAAATATTAAAAACGTTAAATAGTCAAGTGTAAAATATGAAATACTCTCCAAGATCTATCGGAACTTCAAAGACTCAAGATTGAAGACTTTCTTTGAATTCTTCAAAGAATTCAGATTTCCACAGTACCAAAAAACTTCGAATCACTTCGAAATTCAGATTGAAACGCCCGTCGCTAGTTATCGCAGAGGGTAGACAGCAGGAAAATAAGACTGAAGTTCGATCGAGACAGCTGGCTATCTCAAGACAGGACCGAGTTGCAGTCGTCTCGTCCTGGTTCTGATCGGTCGGCCGCGTTCAAGGCCGTATAAAAAGCCGTGGCACGCCGCAAATGCAACCGCAACGGCACCCACCGACGATAAGTAGAAACCGCCGGGCTGCACCGTTCCTTCTCTCTTTCTTCTCGTCGTTACATCGTCTGGTCGGTCGATCAGGAATTAAGACGAGACTGAACACACCTTGGTCCCCGTTTCTCTTTGCTTCTCTTCACCGGTCGATTCCACGCATGTGAAGTGCTGCTACAGAAACGTGCAGGACGAAGGGAGGTGCCAGGACAGCGGGGATGAGGCGCAGCGGTGAAAGAGAGACGGGAGAAGAGAACCGCTGGCCCATTGGCCAGAAATCTTACACGAAAAACCAGTTTTGCAAAACTGCATCGGCAACCTCGTTATCTGAACTCGAGCACGAACGACGGTTTCGTCTCTCTGCGCACCACCTCCGGAGGAGAGAGAGACCGGTTTCGTTCATGTACGCCTCCTTGGTATTTTAACGTCCTCCGTTCTTCTCTTTCATCCCCCTCCGTACACGCCACGCTTCCAACGCGCGTTTTCCATGGGACCGACGCGGCGTGTAACGCGTCTACTATTAAATTCCACCGAATTGCTGTGTGATATATTGCCACGATTTAAAGGAGACACGCGTGTAGTTTGCTTTGGAAAGCTGGTACAGCTCTAGTCTATTTCACCCTTGAAGAACATCGAATGTTCTTCAAAATATGTAAGAAATTCGTTACGAGAGAGAAGAATATTCAATTATGGATCAGGCAAAGTTTATTTTTTAACCCCCGGAAGGAGAATGGTTTTACAGATGAATGCAGGGTCGTTTTAACCCCTTAACCTATGAATCTACAAGTCAGCCATTTACTCTTTTAGTACTGGGTCAGGTAGCAAGAGCTAATTTATTACAGATTTAACCCCTTAACCTATGAATCTACAAGTCAGCCATTTACTCTTTTAGTACTGGGTCAGGTAGTAAGAGCTAATTTATTACAGATTAACCCCTTAACTTGCACGCTCGAGTTAATTCGAGCGCGCTAAACAGGCCAAACTGTAGTTAATTACATTTAGTAATCCTCAATCTTAGAAATTAAAACGAAAGTTTAGATTATAATGAATTGTTCTTACTAAAATAACTATTTTTGTCCTGCCACGAGTCTGGCTCGTTGTTGCAGGTTAAGGGGTTAACTCGTAGCAAAATTTCTATTTTACACGGGTTTCGAGAAAGAACTGGATATGAATGTGTATACTTTCAACTATACATTTTTTATATTTTTCTTGTTTATTTACATTTGATACATAAAAGGTGTATTTTCGAATTTGCGCCGCCTGACTTTATCGCTGTTGAGTTAAATGGTGAAAATTTTGTCGTATCTTGACTATGATCTGCACCACGAACATGAGTCGTTATTATAAGACAAGGAGTTAATGTAATCTGTTTACTGGAGAAAACGAGTTAATTCGTCGTTGGTTCGCTAATACTTAGAACACAATAATTTATTCATTAAGAGATTATTCATTTTTAATTGTACTCTCATGCCTGTGTTAGATATAAAAATACACCACATTCACATTTGTAAGAACTAAAATAAAGCAATTGGTTACGATTTTTATTCACTTTTAATTATAATCTGTTTGAAAAGTGAACCCAGTTAACAGGTCAAACCTTTCACATCTACGGGCGAGATATCTCACGAGATATCTTAATGTCGTTCGTTTAACACTTTGGACGAGATATCTCGCCTGTCTTTTTATTTATACGCGAGATATCTCGCCCAAAGTGTGGAACGGGTAAAAATTTATCCGCGAGATATCTCGTCCAAAGTGTGGAACGGGTAAAAATTTATCCGCGAGATATCTCGTCCATAAATTACAAGAATTAAGTTATAAATATTGAAAACCAGAGGCGCGAGATGTCTGGTCGAAAGTGTGAAACGAACGATACCGAGTCGCGAGATGTTTCTCTTCCAAAGAATGGAGTGAAATTTCGCGAAGAATTTGATCGTCGAAAATATAAGCTTAGAGCATAAGAACGAGGAAAGAATCGACCAATTGCTGGCTTATTAGATGGAATATCAAAGTATCACCGGACCGAAGCTACTTTCGATAACTCGAAGTGATCAATTTCTTACAGGTAACTTTCTATCGTTAAGAATAGAACGACAGTTTCTCTCTGCTCGTACGTTCTTCTTAATTTATCACACGAGCACAATCATCGACTTTATAATCGATAACCTTAATGTAGAGCTTTCCACGAGTCGCTAAACCGGATGGTCTCGTGTTAAATTTGTAAAACAAACGGCTCATTCATAAACGTCGCTAACTATGGCGTAGGGATAAGGATGACGATATTTAGTACGTCCCGTGTGCAAATATTTGCAATACAGAAGAACCTGATTTCTACTCTACTGTGTGACGAAAAGAAAAATATAAAATGTTACGTTGTACAAATCTCGAAAAAATAAATAACAGAGCCTTCAGTCTATAAGACAGACGGTACTTGAGATATTTATTAAAATATATTACATTCAAATTATAGAAAAAAAAAAAAACGGAAGAATTTAATTCTTAATAAATTTCCGTAATTTCATTATTAAAAAATTGACAAAACGGAAGAGCATTTTGAAAATAAATGCCCGCATTAAAATAAGAAGAAAGGAAGTGCGAGAAATAATATTAAACGAAATTGTAGACTTTTTGACAAAAAAAAGAATATCAAAGAACATCTAAAGTGTGCAAAAGAAAAAATTACTGGAGAACGTATTATTTTTCCATATAAAAATACAAATCTTAATTATATCATTTTAAAAGAATAAGACAGCAACATTGATTAAAAAATTCCAGCATTAATTCCACTCTAGCAAATATTGATTAAAAATTAGAAGGTACCCCAATTCATCCTACAATTTGCATCTGTTAGATTGATGCAGATGAATTCTCGTTTTTTCAACTGCTGATATTGGCCAAGAAGAAGAAATTTGTTATAATACACGTGCATTGAATAGTAAAAAAAAAGTCATAATACAATTGTTAGGATATATGATGAATAATTCGTCACGTTATTTTTTTACATAAGTTTGAACATGAAGAAACTGCGGAAAATATAAATACAGCATTTGAAGAAGGCTATTTAAACGTTAGGGCATTTCAACGTTGGTGCGTAAAATTCAAGATTAGCGACTTTCCATTGGAAATAAGCCAAGAGGAAGGCCATCGATGATAACGTTTTAAGAAAAATTATTAAAAACCATCCGCGATAAAGAATATCAAATTTTGCTATTCGCTAGACCTTTCCCCAACAGACTACCATTTCCCCAAGCACCTGAACAATTTTTTGAACAAATAAATAATTCCGAAATCAGGACACTGTAAAAACAGCATTCGAAGTCTAATAATTCTTATATACTTAGAAAAGTGTATAGAATTATGTGGAAATTATGTTTTTAAAGAAACACAATATATCCAAAGTTTTATCTCGAGAAGTGACGTTTCACGTACACCAACCCAATAACTTATCCTACAAATTAGCATCCCACTTAGCGATCTAAATAATTTCACAAAATCGTCGAATAAAAAATTTCGTTTGTACCGCATGGTACGTACATCTGCACAACAAGTTAACTATCGTTTCCTATATCGAACCCAGGTCGACGGCACAGAACGGACGATCGAACGGTGCCCGCGACTTCCGGGATGAGCGTAATTATGCAAAATTCTGGCGAGGCTAACGTCGTTCCCATTTATTTTTATATGACCCGCACCCCAATTTACTTTTACGATGACCAAACGCGGGGATGGGGCGAACATCGACTCGCCCGGTGATCATCATGGTAATTTTCACCAGGCAACGGGCAAGAGAGTATAAGATACCGGTGCCTTCTTTCGACAGGCTCTCGGCGCGCTCGTGTAGCCTGTGCGCGCTCGACTCTCGATTATAGTCGACAGCTGATAATTCGGACCAGCTATGCGTGGCAATTCAATAAATCTTGCTCGACCAAAGCTGTCGGGACTCGTTTGCTCGCAATAACTTTATTTACGACACGATACACATTGCGTGAAACGTCAAATGAGACGCAAATTGCCGGCGTGAGCGAGAAGAGGCGAAGGTGATTGATACTTTCGTACGGACAATCTGGGTTAGGTAAACTTTTTCCCTTTGAAATTTTGATTTATACTTGTGGGGTAATGTTTGGTTTTGCGGAATCGCGCTTTTCTTTTCTGTTTATGGACTTTTTTTTTCTTTTTTCAATCAAAGACGTTGCAAGACAAATATTTTCGACGAGATTTAGAACTGCGTGGCTTGTAATGTTCGTTTTGTGATTTTAACACATTTTCAATGGGAGAGATTGTAGTACCTACTGGGACACGTGCTTTGTGAACTATAGTGGGCTAAGTTATTAGTCGTTGTGAACACTGTGATAGTGCTTCCTATGATTTCTTTTCTGACTGTGCATCTAAGGGTCGGTCATTTAGTGTTTCAGTAGTGTATCAGGTAACAAAAGTTAATCTCTTATAGATTAATTACATTTAGCAATCCTCAGTGTTAGAAATTAAATCTTTTTGTCGTACCTTGAGTAGAATCTCTGTCACGAGTGTGACTCGTCGTTATAGGTTAAGGGGTTAAATATGATGAAGTGGGGTTAAAAAATTTTGCGTTTCTTTATGTACTCAATATTAATAGAAATTCTTATGAATGGCGAAATTTATAGTTTGTCACCGCTGACCCAGCTTTTAGATATCTTGTTTCAACCGACATTCGAAACTGAGTCATAACATAAACATGTTTGTTACATTAATCGTAATATATTTGTATAATTTTAAACAATATAATGCCTAGGAAGATAAAAAAATTTGCGTATGAAAAAGATTTTAGTATTGGGTCATATCTGACCCGCCATCCGCCGTCCGAGGGTTAATAAAGAGCTCCTTTATGGTATATTGTAAAACACCCGATACTATTAAAGAATTGACCCCTTCCTTCATAATAACGAATGATACTCGTGGCGTAGGTTATGATTAAGACATTAAAAAGGGAGTTCTGTTTGTGATAAACTTTCATTTTACATTTGACTTTAGTTTCAATTTATAAGTCTGAGATTTATTAAATAGAAAACATACGTGATGGTTCGATCTTTTTCATTCAACGTGTTATTAAAGCAACGAGTATCTAGCATTAAGACAGACAGCCATTGAAAAATCGTAAGGCAAGAGGTTAATTACACAAGACACGTATTTTGCATACTCTACAATTGGCAATGAAGTAAGAAATATATATTAACACGTTGAACGCCGTGGGGGTGACCGGCGTTCTCAAAATTAGAGTAAAAGCATTTAATTTGAATAAATGGTAGTATTTGCAAAATTTTCACCTAATGCATCACGCAGCATATTTAAATAGTTTTATTTCTAACTATTGACATATTATTTATGCATATTGCAATGTGCTGTATTAGAATAAAAATTTCTTTTCGGCACCGTGGACAAGTCACGTAGAATTGGTCCGGCATTTATTTAAAACACATTAATTTTTATGTTTTTCAGAAAACCACCTTACTACTGACAACTGTGTCACGAAATGGAGATACGAAATAATTTAATTTCTTGCAAGAAATTCACTATACTCACTAAATACTACAATTAATCGAAAAATTTGAATAATCCATAAAAGACAACTTCAGATAGTAAAAGGGACCGAATTTTCGTACGATTCAATTTGGTCAAACAAACGAATATTCTACTCCATCCTAACAATCTCCAAAACAAAGAAAACCGTCCGCGCTATCTCGAGGAAACGCAACTCTCACAGCTGGTGGAAACGTCCACGCGAAATAATATCGCGTCACCGAAAAACTTTCGGAATCCGCGACAAAAAAAAAAGAGAAAAAAAAGTAGCTCTTCGACAGTTTTTTTTTCGTTTTTCAATCAAAGACGTTGCAAGACAAATATTTTCGACGAGATTTAGAACTGCGTGGCTTGTAATGTTCGTTTTGTGATTTTAACACATTTTCAATGGGAGAGATTGTAGTACCTACTGGGACACGTGCTTTGTGAACTATAGTGGGCTAAGTTATTAGTCGTTGTGAACACTGTGATAGTGCTTCCTATGATTTCTTTTCTGACTGTGCATCTAAGGGTCGGTCATTTAGTGTTTCAGTAGTGTATCAGGTAACAAAAGTTAATCTCTTATAGATTAATTACATTTAGCAATCCTCAGTGTTAGAAATTAAATCTTTTTGTCGTACCTTGAGTAGAATCTCTGTCACGAATGTGACTCGTCGTTATAGGTTAAGGGGTTAAATATGATGAAGTGGGGTTAAAAAATTTTGCGTTTCTTTATGTACTCAATATTAATAGAAATTCTTATGAATGGCGAAATTTATAGTTTGTCACCGCTGACCCAGCTTTTAGATATCTTGTTTCAACCGACATTCGAAACTGAGTCATAACATAAACATGTTTGTTACATTAATCGTAATATATTTGTATAATTTTAAACAATATAATGCCTAGGAAGATAAAAAAATTTGCGTATGAAAAAGATTTTAGTATTGGGTCATATCTGACCCGCCATCCGCCGTCCGAGGGTTAATAAAGAGCTCCTTTATGGTATATTGTAAAACACCCGATACTATTAAAGAATTGACCCCTTCCTTCATAATAACGAATGATACTCGTGGCGTAGGTTATGATTAAGACATTAAAAAGGGAGTTCTGTTTGTGATAAACTTTCATTTTACATTTGACTTTAGTTTCAATTTATAAGTCTGAGATTTATTAAATAGAAAACATACGTGATGGTTCGATCTTTTTCATTCAACGTGTTATTAAAGCAACGAGTATCTAGCATTAAGACAGACAGCCATTGAAAAATCGTAAGGCAAGAGGTTAATTACACAAGACACGTATTTTGCATACTCTACAATTGGCAATGAAGTAAGAAATATATATTAACACGTTGAACGCCGTGGGGGTGACCGGCGTTCTCAAAATTAGAGTAAAAGCATTTAATTTGAATAAATGGTAGTATTTGCAAAATTTTCACCTAATGCATCACGCAGCATATTTAAATAGTTTTATTTCTAACTATTGACATATTATTTATGCATATTGCAATGTGCTGTATTAGAATAAAAATTTCTTTTCGGCACCGTGGACAAGTCACGTAGAATTGGTCCGGCATTTATTTAAAACACATTAATTTTTATGTTTTTCAGAAAACCACCTTACTACTGACAACTGTGTCACGAAATGGAGATACGAAATAATTTAATTTCTTGCAAGAAATTCACTATACTCACTAAATACTACAATTAATCGAAAAATTTGAATAATCCATAAAAGACAACTTCAGATAGTAAAAGGGACCGAATTTTCGTACGATTCAATTTGGTCAAACAAACGAATATTCTACTCCATCCTAACAATCTCCAAAACAAAGAAAACCGTCCGCGCTATCTCGAGGAAACGCAACTCTCACAGCTGGTGGAAACGTCCACGCGAAATAATATCGCGTCACCGAAAAACTTTCGGAATCCGCGACAAAAAAAAAAGAAGAAGAAAAAAAAGTAGCTCTTCGACAGACAAGAATAACAGCAGGGAACACACCGACGGAGAGAGAGAGGCTATGCAACATTAAGCAGTTTGAAGAGCAAGACAGGAAAGAAATTGTACTACCAGAGGAGAAACGGAGAACGCTCGAGGACAAGAAGTGAGACGAAGTGAAGAGTGAGAAAACGGAGAACACGGTACCAGTTAGAAAGAAAGAGAGAACCGTTCGGTTGGCTGGTAAGGTTGAGGTTAGGATTAAGTAAGGTTAGGTTGCCAACGTGGTAGACGACTGCAGCCTGAAAATAGCACGGCACTCACTGTCTGGCTATGTGGCGTCTGTACTCCAACTCCCGCCAGTTCGTCCGTCCGTTTGTCCGTTTGTCAGTCCGTCCTTTCTCATTCGTCTATCCGTCGATCTGAAACCGTATACGCGCCACACAACTGCACCAACACGACCGCCTCCTCTTCTCTCTCTTCTCGCGTTATTCTGGTCGTCGTCGTCGTAGTGCTCCTAGTCGTTCTCGTCGCTTTTCTCGGCTCAACTGATTCCACTACAACCACCTACTACATTTTCTCGTCGTGTGCTCTTCGTATTATCATCGTTCAGTCCACGACCTATGACCGTGAGAGTCACAGCTGTCATCGTTGAGAAACGAAATTATTTCACACTCTCGACAACGCTCTTACGAAACGCTTTACTGCTAAAACGCCTGTACAGAGACTCTGACGTGGAAAGTTTGGTAACTTGAAAATTCCAAAAAATTTCAAACTGCGGAAAGTTAGTTCTGTCGAATAAGCGTCGTTTTTTCGCTGAAGAAAATGGCGAGCTTTCGTGTTACCGTGAATATTTACGAAACTGTACAAAATATGGAAAGGAAGTTATATTTAAAGTTGTGTGGCTTTTTGATATGCTACATTGCGGTGATACGGAATTTTTGAAAAAAATATTTTTTCGAAACAGCAAGAGTGGTGGTAAATTTTGGGAATAACGCCCAACACTGCTGTTTGGGGCACAGTACTTTCAGCGTTTGTATCTCACAAGGGAAGTTCGGTAACCGGAAATTTAAAAAAAAAAGAATTGAAACTGTATTCCAATAACGAGTAGCGAATGAAATTTTATTCGTTATTCGATTACAATTCTTTAATCGTTTATACGTTCATTATTATTCCTTATCCGTTCATTCGCCATGTCAAACTGACGACCGTGCGTCGCCAAACGTCTCGTCTCGTATACACGACTACTTTGTTGTCACCTCAGCAGCTACTCTGATGTTGCCGAACTAAGGACCGCACGTATCCGCATGCAACGCCTTGCGGAATTGAGAAACAATTATACTTGGTGGGAAGAGCTGTAGCAAGGTCGTAAATCGGGACGTGAAGCGAAAACATCGATTGATCTAGCCGCACGCAGGGTCGTATGCATCTCATAGAAGCCCCCTAAATCTCAGGTGACAAACGTTGATGAAATTTTATAATATTGCCTCTAAAATGAATTGCAGTTGTTATCGAATAAAATAGTGAGACGTTTCATCGATTAAAATAAAAGTGAAAAAATATTCTTAGACTCTATTTCTCCAGACCTCTGTTGATCTACCGCGGTTTTATAAATATAATTCCAATTGTTTGTAAAAATATGCGCACTGGAATAAAATATTGTACAGAATATAAATATTCTGAAAATTTGATCGATATCCCGGGGGGCTCAGCTGTAGGGCGCCTCGTTGCGAGTGAAAGACGCGAATCTTCGAATAGCTGACGCTTCTAGCGGCCAAGCGGCGGCCATGATTGGATAAGTATAGACTTGTATCTACCTTTTTATCACTTTTTTTTTAAATATACTGTAATGGGAAAACCGGTGCCGAGTTGACATCGTACGGCCCTGAACGAGGCACGAACTCGCGCACTTTTGTTTCGTCGATCGGAAAACTAATGTCGGTAGTGGTGGGGATGGAGTGGGGATAGCTAAAGCGGTAGAACTCCGTCTAGCTAACGCGACCCTATTCAAGACTAACGAATAATTCGAAGGACAAGTAAAACGATAACGGATAAAATTGAGTTATTCGTTATTCGCAAATACTGAATTAAATTTCTATTGTTTAAACAAAAATTAAATCGTAAACTTAATGACATGTTTAAATATATTAGAAATTAATAAATATTTGATAAATCGAGTTTGTTTGTTATTCGAAATAACTTTTGCCCAACACTGCCTAATAGTTGGCTGACTGCTAATCGGATTTTCATTAGCTTTCAAATCATTTTCATTTAATCATTTTCTAAGTACATCTAATAATTATACAAAGTGGTCCATTTAAATCAGCCCACTGTTGATGAGACCTTCCTATGTTTCCTATGAGTCCATCTATAAAAAAAAGCTATCTGTACCAAATTAAATGCCCCTTCGAAACCATTTAACTTTCATTTGACATTATTATTCATTCTTATTTGACATTACTACATAACTTTTACCTGACATTGTTATCTTTTTTAGCATTTTTCAAGATATTCAAGAGGATTGATTTAAATGGTACGCTCTTAGATGAATCATTAAGAGCTTCCTTTCTTTCTCAAAATTTCGTGATTTTTAATTTGTATATTGAAAATAAGTGAATTAATTTATACATATCCGAAACATACGCAGTGAACGTGTTAAGGTAATATCGCCGAACGATTGTAAACTGATTTCATTAGTCGGGTGGCTGTTTGTTGGTGGGCATGACATCAAACAACATGTATCTGTGGACTGTTTTCCACTGGAAATGAAAAACATCGGCGATAGTCAGGATACAATGTTTTTCCAGCAATTGTGTCCCGGTCTATACGGGCCTTTGCAAAAGACATTCAAATAATTCCACAAAGAATTGATTTTATAATGAAAAATAAAACAATGCAGTTTCGAATAATATCGCTACAAGCGTCACATACGTGTGACACGCTAATCGTTATAATAGATGGCTGTCATCTACACTGCCGCTCAAAAATTTGTAGCACTATTCGTTATTCGGACAAAAGCATTTTCACACAAACATGTATAGTAGTTTTATTATAAATACTGTATTTATACGTTAAAATAGCAATGAAATTGAAATTATAATCCGACTGAGCTCTTGTCGGACGAATTGGACGGGAGTATAAAAATACATACCAATATCTAAAATAGATCTGCAGAAATATTTATAAGCAGCTTGGAGCTAATATTAAAGCGGAAACAATTGAAAAATTAATTGCCAAAGTGGACGGAATTATGTGAAGCGGTCATATAGAAAAATAAGGGGATTCATTTGCGAAAAAACACTTTCCTAAATCTGTATTGTTTTTCTAAAAAGCTAAGTACAAAATAATGATAACTTTTACTTGCAATTATAATTACATACAGTTTCGTTACTATAGCAAAATAATATTTTGAATAAAACATTTATTTATAATACTTAAGGGAAACTTTATTTGTTTTGAAATCATAACATGCTCGAAACTTTCGCGCGATAGTGTATATGTAGTATATTATACAAAATGCACAGTTTGCGTGTTCAATACATATTACATGTGCACAAGTGCATGCATGCATTGTATTATGTAAAACCGATAGAAATATAGATAACTAAAAATACAACCAAAAATAATACGAAGGACAATGGTGGTAGCGAACTTGTTAACCCTTTCGCTACGACGGGTGACTATAGTCACCCGCCACAAAATTTCGTATTTAAACTAGGCTTAAAACATTAAAATATTAATTTTAATGTTTAATTAAATACGTTCGTGGAAAAGTTATAAATACATTGCTATGAATAAAAGTTATTTTGCTCCTAAAAGCAGTGTTACAATGGCGTTTTTGAGACGAAAGACTTGGCCCCGAACGCTGAAGACTGTGCGTGAGCGCAATGTCTACACTTTTGGCGCGGCGGCCTCGTTCTACGGGAGGGATTCCGCGGCGAGGACCGCCGTAGCGAAAGGGTTAATGAAAAGGCGTGAATTGGTTTGGGAATGTAGTAGTGTGGACGACATAACAGTGCCGTAAATTCCGTCTTTAGTCAAATGTGACTTTATATAACTAAATTAATACAGAAAATAGCCTTTCAACCCTCTGTAACCCAATTTCTCTTCGTTCGTAAAAAGAACAATTACAGGTGATTACAATTTTACTAATAGTTAATAGTTATTATTAATTTTTTAATATTAGCCAATAAATTATTCTTAACCCTTTGAACTCCTGATTTTTCAAAATTTTCTTTTCAATAACTCCCTATTATTTGAAGTATTTTGTTTGTAATGTACTTCAAAAGACATTTAGTTGATAGGAAGCAATGTAAACAACTTCTTTTACTAGTTATATTGAAAATAGCATTAAAGATCATATGTGTATGTGTACCTATTGCTTACCCAGGTAAAAAAAGTATTGCAAAATATAATACATATTTAAACTGGCAATTTAAAAATTACTTCATTCATAATCTGTGAACAACACTCGGCACAGGAGCTCAAAGGGTTAAATATTAGCGGATAAAGAAATTCGCTAGTAATAATACAACAGAAATGAATTCTTTCCGACTTTTGGGTTTGGGACAATCCCAGAATCCGAGTTCGGGACAATCGGGGTTTCATTTAAAAAGTATGAAAAATAGATCAATCGTCAAAATAATTTCCACTATTGACCTTTCGCAATTTTTCCGGCAGCATGGAAATACCGCGATAGAAACTCGGTGGCTTTGAATCAATTATGCGAATCAAGTCAGAAAGAATCCATTTCATAGTACAGCAATAAACAAGTAAAATGAGATTTATAAAATATAGACACATGGTATGTAACTTGCAAGTCACGTGGTGTCGTAGAGGGTTAACGACGACGCTCGAGACATGCGAGAACCTAGGACGCTGTGGTCAACCGATCGTCCCCGCGAAAAAGCTGGCCACGCTTGTGAAACAGTCTCGGGGAAACGTCGTAATAAAAATCTGTGTCGCGATGGAGTAAGAGGTTCACGGTATTGAAGTACAGTTGCGTCTATACGATTACCAGGGATCAAGATGAGACGAAATTTTCAAAGAACATTTCGAACGATTTTCAAATTAATTCGAATCGAAGTGACGAAATGAAATGAAATTAAATTGGATGTAATTGAAAATGAATTTCGAGACGCGTTTAATAGTAGCAGTAAAAATATTTCTACATTCATTGCAAAAGAATTATTTCAGGTTTTTTTACATTTTTTTAAATGATCACCGGTTGCGAATTTAGCTTTCATACGCGAAATGTCTATTCCGTGTAATCACTTTGCAGTGTTCATATGAATGGAGGAAGATATGAATCGTATTAAAGGTCAACATCTACATTTTTCACCGATAAAGAAACAATAAAAATCGGTTAATGGAACGCTAATAGAAGATAATCCTATCCTCGCTCGCGATAATATCCGACCACATGTTTCGCCATTCATGTTACAGCCGTTTGAATGAACCCACACATGAAATCCTATCACGCTCGCCGTATTTTCCAAATTTATTCCTCATATCGGTTTTCCTTAAGATCGAAACATCGGTGAACATTTTCAAACATTTGTTCCAATTCAATCACTCGTCGTCGATCATTGCAGAATTCATGAATATTTGCTCGATTTATTTCGTATTTTTTGAAATTTACTGCTTCGCAGGTTTATCTCGTTTAATTGTACACTGTAATTGGAATTATCGATATTTATTTTCAGCAACGTATATTTTTACAATCACAAATCCTCAAGTCGATTACAGTAATATATTCGATTAGGCAATATACTGCTAACGCTCTAAAAGAAATTGTTACGAAAGAAAACTATTTTTGAAAAAGGAGGAATCTCCGAGGAAAATAAAAAAGGCATAGAAGCACTTATAAGCGTGCATCGATTTCAATCAGAGGACCAGACTATGTATACTTCCGTTTCGACCTAGTATGTAATAACAAATATTTCAAATACCACGATCTAATATCTTATTCGTCGTGTCCATCGTACGCTGCAGTATCGGAACAATCAAGCGAAATAAATTGCATTTTTCGAACGAAATTGCTCTTGGATCGTGTAACCACCAATCGATGATCCCGATAACTGATCTTTTAATTAACAGACTCGACTCTTCGTCCCCGTGTTCCTGGTTAAACGGTTTCACGGGTGAAACACAATCAAACAGTACCTACACGATCCCCGCCTTTTCGTTCCAAGAGAAATAGAAGAATAAAAGGCAACTCGATTTTTCGCTTTCTCGATCATCGTCATCGTCGGTGTAGCGGCTAATTCGTTCAAAAGGTTCTTTAACCCTTTCGCGACCAGTGGGACGCATGTGTCCCACCTGAGTACTCGAAGAAAAATTCAACTCAATTCAGTATCCATTACAGACGCGACGATTGGCAGATGAGTAAAAATTTCTTCGAACAAATTCGGATACGGAAAGGTTAACCCTTTTAAGCTCAATGTAACGATCGATCCTTGTCGCCCTTTATTGGATTGAGCGGGAAGTTCGTGACGATTTTTGATAGACAGTGTTTGAATACATTAGAACAAATGAAATATAAATTTTTGCACGTGCCTTTTGGAAGTCCAAAATAGAGTAGATTTCCGACAGTTGATGTCTTTCTTTTACCAAAAAGGGAAAAATACCGCTAAAGCAGCAAACAGAGTGTCTACTGTTTACGGAGAAGGTAGTCTGTCGGAAAAAATTGATCAGAAATGATTTGCAAAATTTAGAGATGAAAATTTCGATCTAAAAATTTTTTTTAAAATAAACTTTTCGACAAAATGAAATCTTCTAATTGCCGGAAACGGCGAGAAGTTGTAGAATAAAACGGCGCATACCTTCTAAAGTAAAGAAATGATTGTTTTAAAACGTGAAATTTACTTATTTACTTAAAAATCGGCACGAATTTTCTGCTCAACCCAATGCTTACTCGGTAATCGCTCAATTTAGATCCGAGATCGTCGAATGTCATAAAGTGTGCCTTGAAAAATTAATCTTTGCATTTCTTTAGATTTTCTTTCTTTCCGTGTTTCTCTTTATTCACGATTTTCAGATGTTTCAATTGTTCTTACGGAGTAAGAAGTCTACGTGTTTTTATTCGAAAAATCCTTTAAGCTGTTTGGCAAGTGCTTCCTAAAAATCGCTGATCCTAAAGGGGTTAATGGAAGGAAGGCCAGGCGGAGTTAGAGTAGCGTGTTCAATACAAAACAATCCAAAGTCTTGTCTGCAGACTAGCTCGTAAAACTTGTACTTGACCCTATTTTCACCATGATAACTACTGTTGTTGATGTTACTACCGGCCGCAATAAACGAGGGTGAGTGACTGTAGAATTGCTCTGTTTATCGTGCCGCAAATGCACATTCCGCTCTCTTCCATAGATTATAATCCAATTTTATCGTCTTTTAACCACCGCGCTAAGACGCACCAACGTAATCAAAAATTATCTCTTCACGTGAACGAGGATTAACGTGGGTGGCTGCTGTTGTGTGTGTGAACAGAGAATATATGATGTACTTGTGGTATCGTTATTATGTCACGCGTATCGATCAGAGTTCTTGATCGTGATTTCAGATACACTGGTAACAGCGATTGATAAAATTGATAGACAATAAAGGCGACATATGGACTACGTATGGTTTTAATTATTACTTGTACTAAATGGATAATGTGATCGTTTGCTTATTTCTTCGTTTGATATGTTATTGTAAGAGTACGCGCTATAATGTGTCCCATTTTTTATTTTTACGGAGTTTAATCCCTTGTAATACGATTTTTTAATTCCTACTTTTAATTCCTCTCTTGGCTATTCGCTGTTTTAATCCTAGTGCGTTCTTCGTTCTGACTGTACGCTTAAGACTTTTGGGTCAAAAAGGACCCAAGACCTTATGTGAAACAATTTTTGTTTCCAATACGGCATATGAACCTAGAGAATAAATCTGTAATATAATATTAAGGAATGTAAACTTGATAACAGCAAAAATTACTAAAAAAAAGAAATAAGAAAGCGGTGGGTCAAAAAAGACCCGAAGACTGCTCTAGGGTTAATACAGAGGGCCAAGACGCGGGGAGAGCTGCGGGCGTCATACAAAGTTCCCGCGGCTCTCCGCAGCGCGCCCGACGAGGACCACCGCGGGGGTTTTAGTGGGTAAGAATCCCACACTACTCCCTCCCCCGAGAGTGGCGGGGTGTCTTTGGAAGATCTCCTCCGCGTAAACAAAAAAAAAAGGGTTAATACAGAGTTGAATAAAAAGAAGTAAAAATATTGTACAGGTACAATTTGTATTTGCTAATTGTCCGATTTCAATTGAAGCTGATACCAAAGTTCAAATTCAAGTTTATTGCAAATACAATTCTTCTCTTAAATGTGGTCGATGTGACTTTAAATAACCAACTTAAAAAAAAATTCTTCTCTTGTCATATGTTGAGCCTAATCAAAGCTACCAGTTTTTTTCATTTTTATTTTGTAATTATGATTTTACAATTTGTCCAATGAACATCAGGTATGAATGAGCCACGAGTGTGACTCGTTATTGTAAAGGGAATGATTAAAGGTATATACAGTGAATGTAAAAAGTATTCGTACACCCTATAAAACGGAATAACTTTTTTATAAATCGGTTGACGGAGAAACAAGCGACAGGCATCGAAAGATGTACGAATCTTCAGATTTATTAGTGAAATAGTGCGATTTTCACTATCTTTAACCGTTTGTAACTCATAGCGACATTAACCGATTTCGGTGAAATTTTCAGCATGTGTATAATCGACATAGATCTACAAAAAATATTTTTTAAATTTTCGTTATAAGCTCAGATAAAAAAAGTTGTAAACAGCGACTTTTACAATTTTCGTCGCGATTTCCACAAAATGCAATTTTTTCAAAAAATTTTATACACGTCATCTAGTAAACTAATCCTTCTAACTTCTCAAAAAAAAAAACTCAAGTCGCTTGGTCCAATTTTTAAAAAATTATTCCGTTTTATAGGGTGTACGAATACTTTTTACATTCACTGTACCTTATCTAATAATATCTTCCAGTGCTTGAAAACTATTTCGACATTTGAATGTGCCTGTTTTTTGAAACATACATTCATCACAAATAATTGAATTCTCATCTCCGATAGTTTTGTTGGAATTTATCGAATGAAATGAAAATTTGCATATTATTTCATACCTCGTGTATTATTTACATTACTGTGAAGTGTTCCTCCTAGAGGATTTCGCTCTGGTTTGGGCTAGTACGAATTTGAAGTGGCTCGTTCATACTAGCATCATTATTGCAGAAATTTTCTTAGTATTGTTGGTGTGTTTAGTATGACAGTTGTACGTGTGAGTAGATGTATGTTGGATATTTCTCGTAGTCGTAGATTTTGTATGAATGTCCTACGATGCGATGCCTATGACTCATATTATAAACGGTACTATTGTTACTTTGTTTTGTTTCCATATTCTTTCCATTTTCTAGTAAAGTGTATCTTTCTATTTCCTACGTACACTTGGATTTTATATTTTGCAAACAGATTTATCCACAAGATACACCGTAGCTCAAACTGACAATAACAACTAAATCTGCATTATTGAACAATTACTTAGTTAATTATGTTGAGGGGTTATATTAAATAAATAACTCGTGTGGAATAAGGTAAATAATTATATTTAGAAGATGTTCAGACAGATGTAGACAACTGCTTACAAAACGTGACAGTGTGCACTTTTATACCTGGGGTGTTCGCAGACATCCCCAAACCATATTTATCGGACGTGTCATAAACCTACCAATATTCTAGGATGTCGATTTTTCATGCAGTAATGGTTCATGCATAAACCATTTTGCTTCAACAAATTAAAATTGGTTAAAATAGCAAAAACTGTAAAAATAAGGCTACAATTACTCGACAATATGTCCCAAAACATAATGATTACAGAGAAGAAAAGAAAAGAAAAATCTATCTTCCATTATCCCCAAAAACTAAAAATCCACTATCTTCAAATTTCGGGAAAGACGAACAGCCGTCGATTCTCCTCCTTGCGCCTATTCGCGTCACACATGAACAAACGTGAATTTCTCCGTTTCCACAAGCGTGACGCGTGAAAAGAATATTTCAAAT
The DNA here is from genome assembly GCF_001263275.1 of Habropoda laboriosa. Lineage (NCBI taxonomy): Eukaryota > Metazoa > Arthropoda > Insecta > Hymenoptera > Apidae > Habropoda > Habropoda laboriosa. The sequence goes on along the minus strand of NW_017100131.1, from coordinate 456,274 downwards.
CCGTGATCTACATTCGCAGAGTGCGTGCGGAACGCGAGCATGCAACACGACTGCATCTGATTCCGATAACGGGCTGTTGTAAAATCAATAACCAACATTCCACAGCTAACGAGTTCCCTTCTGCATTCTTTCGCGGCTAGCCTAATGGCCTGAGAGAACGTAATCGTATAATATTCGCGAAATACACGAACCGTAGACCCGCCCACGTACCGTGGAATGTCGTACGCAGAAACACTACTGGATACCTGGGACAAAGCTCCTGATCAAAGAGTATTTTGTAAATGCGCCATCGATACGTACACTGACGTTCATAAGTATCGCGTGTTGCTCGGAAAGTTCGCTAGCGAAATTTCGGAAGAATTCGAACCGCCGTACCTCTGTTTCTAATTGAGGTAAGGAGAAAAGCCGAAAGATGTTTCTGCTCGTTAGTTCAAAACGAATCGAACGCGCTCGTCAAATTATTCGTAAGGTGAAGGGATACAAGTCGAGCTATATTTTCTGCGGCGGAGCGTGGATGTCGAATTGTTCGTGACAACGATTCATTCTATTACGGGATTTGGTAATTAACCCCTTGACCTGTGTTTCTTTTTCTGCTTGTGCATCTAAGCGTCAGCCATTTACTGTTTCAGAAACTAACTTTTCACAGATTAATTATACGTGTTAATCCTCAGTCTTGCGAGCTGAAACGAAAGTTAGGATTATAATTAATTTTTCTTACCGATATAACTATTTTTCTCACATCTTCACCAGAATCTCTGCCACAAGTCTGACGCGTTGTTATAGGTCAAGGGGTTGACACGTTCAGGACGGTAGCGAAATTCACGAAACGCTCTTATGACCGAAATGTGTATTATCGTTGATACTTCATTTTTCAGCGCGTAATCTTGAAAATGTGGCGATCCACTGTTGGATCACACCGTCTCTTTTTTGCCATTAGTTTGAAGACTCGTCGATGGGTCATGTCAGCAAGCAAGAGCATCGATGACCCACGATGTGTCAATTGGGGAATCGACACACTTTAGTTGTAAAGTATAAATATAATTGAAATAGAGAAAGAACCTAACCATGAAACGTGATCACCATAAATTATTTCGACTGATCGTGGTCCTCGAGATGACTATACTATACTTTTCATCAGTTGTCTCTTTCTTTCGAAGTTTTCAAAGTCACGTTCAGTTTTTCATAGATAAATGCAGATCTATCGTAGAAAGGCACTGACCTTGAAAATTAAAAAAAAAAAAAAATAACTGATAAAAAGTATATTATGATTACCTTACGAGTCACTTTAAACCGTATTACTCGATACAAAAAATATTTTTGATCGATCCACTAATCAGAGAATAATTCAAGGTGATCGCGTTACGCGATTCGTTAGATATGCAGAGTGCTTTAGAAATAGGTGGGCAAACTTTGGTGTCACGATGGAAAAAGGTCATTCCAAAGTGAATTATTTTTGGGGGGATTTTAATCATTTTGTAACGACTGTTCAGGTTCACTTCCCATTGAATAAGTGCCCTAATACTTACGAACGGGAGTGTATCTGGAGTACTGTTTTGCATATATCACGCTACGATCTACACAAGCCTTTCCTTCCGATATCTCGATGCACTTTCGAACGGAGTTATCGAATTAAGCGTAGGTACGAATGTTAACATGTTCGGTTAGTTCCTTAAAGTGTGTTGCTTAAGGGGACTGCAGGAGTATAGTAAACGAAAAAATTAGACGTTCTATAAAATTCTTTCTTTTTCAAAAACAGAAAAACAGTACTAACAATAAAGGCAATTCTACGATCATTTTTCTGCTTAATGCAGAACAATTGGGTTGTGCAAAAATATTTTCAGCGAGATGCGAAAGAATCCAAAATTTATTAATTAACGATTTGAAGAAATTTTTCTCTGTCGCGAACTACAATATATCTTTGCTAATTTTCTTTTTGGTGTTTGAAGAAAAGTAGCAATAAATAATCGTAGAATTATCTTCGTTGCTGTTTTCGGAAGGCAGTCTAAATTTCATACCTAATCATCAGCTATTTTCAAAGTTTTATATAGAACTAATAATTCTCTTTTCTTTTTTGTTGCAATTGCAATTTTTACACTTTCTCTTAGCACTCGAAGCCTTCTTTGTTAAATTATCATATCGTGAAAAGCTAGATAACTAAACATTACAAGCAAAAGTAGCAAGACTCTACGAATTCATTCATAGAAGTCACAGAGCAACTCGTAGAATTTCTCGAATCTGTCGAGAACCTCGTAACATATTTTTCAAGCAAACAGAAACGGCAAGAATACAAAGTGGATATTTAAAAACAGAAATATTTCATTTCGATAAACTTTTCACTGTCGCCGAATTTTCACGATACTCCGAAATACACCCTGAACGACATTATTTCGAGCACTCTTGTTAAATTTATTTTTCGATCGAGATCCAACTTATCGTTGATAAGAAAACGTGCCGATCAACGAGAAGGTAATTTCTACGTTCACACGTGTCCCCTTTACGTCGCTCGAACGATCGAACGATCAATAGTATCGGCAGGCGTACAACTGTAACACGTTCGATGTTCATAGAATACTTTTAACGAGTTCGTCTTCTCGTTCGAACTATGTACAAAACGTAGAAAGAACCGAGAGATCAATTCAACGATACGCCCCATTACAAACATACTGTCCGTAATACAGTTTCTATTCTGTGAAATTCCAGCCGCATAAATAACTTCCTTTCCTTATATCGTACGTTTCGTATAATAGTAAAACAGCTATGATCTGTATCAATTTTATAATGTATTATTAGATTGGTGTGTATATGAAACACGTTTCGTTTTTTCAAACGAAACTTCAGATACATTGTGTTCTTCTATTTGATCCTTATGTCAGTAACCGGGTACCCTTTTGCATAATTCTCACTTGAAATGTTTCATCTTCCAGGTAAAGGATTTAAACCGTTGTTATTTGCCACATTTCCGATCCGTGTTTGCCTCAAGTTTAGAATTTTCTTATCAGAAAACTACTAAAACTGGAGGATAAAGTAGACGACAATTCTGGTTACTGACGTAAGGGTTAATAAAAAATAATTTTCACATAATTAGATGAACCAGTTTCGTTGTTTCGAATTTACGTTTTGTAAAGACGTTTCCTTTGAGCGTGAAAGTGAAATTTTAACGGGGAATACGGACGTTGAAACTAGTTTCTTCAAACCGGTATCTCAAAAAACGCCAACACTAACGAACCAATCTTTACGAATTTCCATGTAGAAACAGGATAGATGTGCTTTTATGACCGAAGCTACAATTAATAGGATGTCTGTAATCTTTCTTTTTTATTAAAAAAAAAAAGTGTCAATTTATTCGGTGAAATCTCGACACTTTCTCCCGAAGTGTCGCTGTTTCTACAAATCTGCAAATTCATCGCATGAAGATGATTCTCTTCAGCGATGATTTTTTTATTAGAAAAAAACGATCTATTTTCGTACGTAGTTATATTTTATTCGTTTTAAATCGACAGCGATTAAATTGCTTTTCTTGTTCAGAGATTGTGCAACCGATATTCGCTATATGTTTTCTATCAGAAATATTGGAATTTTTCCAAGGTTAACGATATCTCTCGAATGAAATTACAGGGTGCGTAAATAAATGTAGCAAATTTGCTGTATCAACTCGGAGTGTTGTTCGAATAAAAAGAAAGACGATAAAAACGACAAAGAACTGTGTTCGGTTCTAGACCAGGAAACCACCGCGAAGAACACGTTAAAACGAACGGTGCGAATAAAAGGAATAACTAGTACTCCGGTGCTTTCAATAAACGTCCAGAACGATATAGATCACGATTATATTGCTCCGAGTCATCAGTCGATTCAGTCAGTTTATAGCCGCCGCGCGGCGGTATCGCATTTTCAAACCAGCTTTCTCTCGGATCAGGTTTGAACCCGAGAATGGAAGGAACGTTCTCACGATGACGTACGCGGTTGCGCCGACTTTTTAGTTTCTTCGTTAAAGAACCGAATAGCCGCCGTCGTCGTCTTAGCTTTCCCTCGATCGTGCGAAAATGTCCACGAGCTGCCTTGAGAAACTCTCAGATACTGCCTATTATTTTTGTTATCGGGCTCTACCTTCGTTGGAACGATCCGCCGCCTCGATGTCGTTTAACGTTGTTCCCAAAAATTTTTAGCGAATCGAACGACTACTCTTCGCAAACGCTTTTCTCTCTTTTTCTTTTTCATCTATTTACTGAATTGAATATTAATATAGTAACCGTTGTTATTACTATATTAATGTAGGTACAAAATTAATGTAGTATTTAATGATATAACTGTAATTTAATAATTACTATTAATGATACTACAATTAGTAATAATTATTATATTTAACGTTGTCGAGGACTTAAACGCTACTTATTGCACCCTTCTTAGTGCCGTCTATTGTTCTTCTCCAAGGACCACCCAACTTATCGTTGGCAACGAAATAACACACTTTCTGCTTAACTAACTTTATTTTATATAATTAATTATTGGATGATTGCAAAAGTTCGTGCCCGATTTGAAAATGAAACACAATCGGTGTGTGCAAAAGCAGATTTCATTTGAAACTGAAATGGAACGAAATGAATAATTATTTGAAAATAAAACATAAGCGGTGTATCTTCCGATAGGAATGTGACATTACGCTAAAAGAAACATCTGTGCCGAAGTCGATAAGGTTCTCGCCACCTCTGAAAATCGGGTACGAACTTTTGCAATTGTCCGATATATAAAACATAGACTTCAATTTTAGCCTAGTTTGCTCGGACAGTGACTACTGTGGAGCTTTCTGACTATGACTGTTGCTGACTCTCTCTCTATGATCTTACTGTTACACTGGTTTTTTGTGTTCTGCTGTCTAATTCTCTCGAAGGAAGCGGCGCTTCCTCTAACTGCACGCTGATTGGGTAATTTGGGAAAATCCCGGAAACCGAATCAGCAATGCTTCAGTGACATCGCAACACCCTTCTCTCGCGCCCTCAACGCGCGTTACCTTGGAGAGGAGGTGGCGGTCCTGAGCTGAAAGTGGCGATGTCTGACAAACAGCAGGGAACTTCCGCCAGGTTCGACTTCGCCGGACTCTTGACCGTCGCCGACTGTTCCGCCTACCCTTTGGAAGGCCCTTTGTTATGGCAAGGCACTTGGCTACTGAGGTAGAGAGAAATGAGTTTCTAAAATTCTGGAGTTGTAAACCGAACTCTCGATCGCCAGGATACATTTTACTCGACGCTACTCGTGCTAACAATAACAAAAATCCTAATCTGAAAAACAAGAATAAAAAGAAGATATGATAAAAATGAAAAATAAATCGCTGCGCTCAACAAGCGTGGTATTTTCTATTGCTTCTAGTTTAAGGAACAGTATTACCTCGATATAATTCGTGAAATTAACGGATATGGATATAAATTTTTGCATAGCTCGAACAGAACACCAACAACATTATATAATAACAGGTTTTCACTTTATCGACTGGTCTTATTTGTTTATTTTCAGCGTGTGATAGTTCGTAGAGAATAATGTTTAACGTTGATAAGAATTACTAAGAAACATAGACCGTATTAATGGTGATTAGTACTCGGTATAATTTTCTTTGCAAACAGTCCGAACACGATCGTTAGCAATTTCGTAATCGTTATTACGAAATGTTTCATAACCGTATATTTGGTAATATTCGAGTGAAATATCACGTCATTCGCTAATTTCATAATTCAACATTATTTGAAATAGATTTCGTTAACTTTTCAAACGAGAAGGCTGTTATTTACCAGATCGCGATGAAAAGAAAAGAAAAATAGTGACAGTGGGTACATAATCTTGGAAATAACAGCTTTCAAGAAGACAATTCAGTAGCTTTCATGACAGCTCTCCTATGATCATCAGGGAACGACCACGTGTCGCCTGAAAAATTGATGAAACACTTTAATATTCTCATTAAATGTGAAATAACATCCATATTGCTTTAGTCCATAATGGTAAGGTCGAGGCTTGGAAAACATTTTTTACCAACTAGAAACCATGTTTATCCACGAAAGTAGCCCATTGAGCTATTGTCATTTACAAATATGCGATTCTTCAATAAATGAAATTTCATCTGTTATCAGATTTTCGTTTGAACTTGATTAGACAAAAATTAAAAATCGATTATTTCAGTTCAACATCTTCGACATATTCGAAACATATTTCGTTAATCTTTGCAATTAAAAGTCATTGTTATTTACTATATGAAAAGAACGAAAAAATAACTTAATTATCGTTTATTCATTCGGAACTTTTATCGTAATTAATTTGAATAAAACTTCGATCGAATAAGTCTCTCACAAGAATAAAGATAGTAATTATCAAGCAATCAAATTTCCTATTTCTACTCTAATTCCAACATTCCCCTGCCACGTGGTTCACTGATAATAATCACCAGAGGTAAAAGCTATAACTCAAACGAAGTATGTATAAAAGAGTATTCAAGGCTGTCGGTATTTCTTCATATTTGTCAACATTCATTTCCTTCGGTTATTAATTTATTACAAAATCATCGATAAGTACAATTAACGAGCGATCAAACGTGAGTGTGGAGAAACGACCGAATAAATTCATGGCCACTGATAATCAACGATAAAGAATATTTTTTACAATATCCCAACTCAATCATTACAACGAATCTTACTTCTTTCCTTATAAACATACCCGTAACATTAGCGTTAGACTTAGATTTTACACTCAGAACACTTTACTCGAAAACAGAAACAAGAATTATTCCTTCTTTTTCTTTCATACCTTAAAACAACTGCGCCGCGTTGGAAGAGAAAGATTACCGGAAGTGTAAAAGAAAAAGATGGCGGCGATTAAGATGTAACTAAGAAATGTAAACGCCATACGCGGCAAATTCGAAGAATATAATTTCCAGCAATTAATAAAAAGAAGAAAAAATCGATAGCAAATCAGTCTCCATTTATCTCACAAAAAAGAAAAAAAGAAACAAAGCACACGGGGGAAATGGCACCCGATGCTAAATTATTATCGATAAAAAGACAAAAAAAAAAAAAAAAGGAGGGAAGAAAGATCGAATTTATTCGTTAAACAGCCGTGGTGGCATTCTGAAAGCGTTTCATTCATCGCGGCGAGTCATTGGTCGCAGTCGTGCAAATACGTGCCTCGGTACACATTACAGATACACGACACATACGGACAGCTAAGAGATGTTATCAGGCCGGTACTCGCCGGTTTGGCAGATTAGGATAAGACGTACCACGCACGTAACGTCACATAATAATACCCACCTTCTTCCTCCTCCTTCTTTCCGTCCACGTAATCAACGCATTTGCTTATCCGTGCTTAGAATCGCAGAAACAGTTGCACCGGGCTGACTTCATTCAGGTTTCCATTTAGTGGTCACTCATAGTACGCTCCGCGTACTACTATATCTATTGCTTACTACGCTTCATGCCTATGCGCTGAATTTATGCAATCGCAACAGCGATGGCTACAAACCTGCTGACAACGCGTGTTAGAGATAAATCCATCCACGAATTGATCGCGTAAAACCACTTCAACTGCCTGCGATACTTAATTGCCCGCTCACTCGTTAAAAATCATTTCACTTCCGTTTTATTCAACCGTTCGAACATTTGTCTCGTGACTCGCGATAACGAAGAATATATTACTTTTAACGCTGAAATATTACCACGATGTTTTAACATTGAAAAATACGAAATTTTTAGATATTAAAATATTCCGCTGGTTTGTATTCCGGGATACTTTAATTATCATATTTCAATTAACATATTTTAATACTTTTTTCTATTAAAATAGCTTCTGCGTGGCTCAAATACAAATAGTATACTCAGTATTAAATGGACCGTTTATTTTGAAAGTGGTGTAAGTCCATTTTTGAAAAAAATGAGATATCACGTAATTCATGCTTAATTTAATGTAAATTTTTTATGTATAACTAGTCCGTGTTTAATTTCTTAAAAAATTTCCATGTTTTGTACAATTTAAAATTGGTCGGTAAATGAAATTGCATAATCATCGATTATGAAAGTGGATTTTTCTTTTCTTTTTATTTTTACAATTGTCTAATTTTGAAAGTGGTGTAAGTCCATTTGCAGCCCGTAAGTATACATCATTTTAGTAAAATACGCCTAAAAGAACTTTATATAACCAAATTACATATTGATAAAACAGTAGAAACATTGCCAGACTTCATATAATTTGCCTTAATTTTTTAATTAACAGATATGTTAACCTTTAATTTTCTTGAAACAAGAGAAAATGGACTTACACCACTTTCAAAATAAACGGTCCAATTAATATGAATTGACTGCACAATGCTAGTGCAACGTCGTGATATAGCAGTAATGGTACAATGATTAATAAATAAAATGTAGATGTACAGATGCACAATTTCCTAGCCACGTGGCATTGTGAAACATTAAATCACCAATATTTGCAATGCGATATAAAAATAAAATTAAAAAAAAATATTTTAGGAAATATCCCAAGTGTCGCTTTTCTCTGCGAAAGTAGCAAACCTTGTGTCGCAAGTCCGAGAAAAAACAGGTCACGCGACACGATAGCAATACCGCGAAATGTGACATTATTTATTATTCCGGCGGCGTAACATTTGCAATATAACTGTACATCTAATTTCCCTTAACCGTGTTGAATACACCGCGGTATCTTTTTCTCCCTTCAGACCGGGGTGTAGGCGAATTTATTCAACCCGGCCGTGCTTTAATCCGGAAATTTATAATACTACACGGTCGAGGACTTCGCTAAAATCGCTAAGTGCAACCTTTGCGTATACACAGCATTATGTTGCGTGTAGATTCCCGCACACGCACACGCGCGAACACGATCTCTTGCTCGCAATCAGCTTGCCATTGCGCGAGCATGTAACGCAACGTTAATTACAATTAATAATGTTATGCAATTTCTCTACGTCAGTTGGTGTATACCCGCTCTCCCTGCGGAACAGCACCCACAACGAGGTTAACCCTTCTACTGTGAAGGGCGCGCTAGGTATTTCTGCGCGTGGCGCGGTGATTATGAAAAAGGTCTGAGTGAAAAATCTAAAATAAATTGGATATATCGCTTATTTTGCGTTGCGTCGATCTGTATCGTGGAAAAGAGTTGTGTTATAAGAGCGAGTATTTTGTGGAATACATGTTTTAGTACGCAATGAAGAAATGTACAATGGCGCCTCGGGCTTACGTACTAATTGGTACCAGAGTGAGCGACGTAAGTCGGGGTGCACAGGACAGACACGTACAGATTAGGGGTTACATTTTCTTTGACATTTATAGAAATGATAGGAGGGACCACATTTGAAGTTTCGAATTCTTTGCTCGAGTAACTTCCAGACTGATTCAGTAAGAACTGAACACGTGGAGCGTGAAATATCGGTTAGAAACAATTGACTATCGAATTGTGCAGAAACGACGTAAATCGGGAGGATGTAACTGTGAAACGACGTAAATCGAGAGGACGTAACTCGGGGCCCCGCTGTATTTTGAACATTTGAAATATCTCAAAGCGAAAAATTGATGACTTAGGACAGTTTCGTAATTACCGCCACGTGTATAGTCTGCAGAAGCGATGTAACAAGGTGGTAAAATTTGTCAGGTGTCGAAATACAGTAGGACCCCCTATAACGCAGGAGTATGTACGAATTTCGTGTTATACGAGGCCCAGAGTGCAAAGAGTTGTATATGTATATGTTATATCACCATTTTTATCAAATTCAATATGTTTTAAAAATCTTACGTACTTCTTTAGCAACTGGCATGAAGATAATGACAATTTTTGATATTTTGTTCGAAATCAAACCACGTGGCAGCACCGCCATTGTGTGAAGAAATGAAATAAAGGAAATATTTTAAAATTCTTCAAGGATGATACAATGAAAAATTTTCGATCGAGTCAATTATTTTCTTTGAAAAAAATGTCAGATTCAGGTATCATTTTGAAGCCTCAGGGGTGGTCTCGAGTCCGTATTTCAACTCTTACTAGTGAAATTTCGTTGTTCTAATTTTACCTCGAATTTTCCATACGCGAGCAATTAAAATATTTTCAACAATCATTCCGACCCAGATTCCCTAGAGATCTAAATTCTCGTGTAAATTTACGCAGAACGAATAATTCCACGTAAAGTGAACCGTATTCTTTTAAGAAGGAAAATAATTCACAGCGTGAAACCACATAAATTTGCATATATCAAGAAATGTGCATTTGCTTTCCTTGCAATTCTCGAATCGTTTAACTAAGAATGTACTTGTGTGTTAAACGATCGAATCGAATCGGACACAGACGCTTTTCCTTCGAATCATAAACTTGAGAAAGCATTGATCTTGTAATGGACGACGAGATAACTGGGCGGCCAAGTAAGAAGCAACCAATCATCATAAATCAGAAGAAATCGATTATCGGCTGGCGTAAAAAGAGAGAAAAGAAAAAACTACGACCACGTGGCCGCTTCTTCTTTTTTTTTTTTAGCGGGAGCAATTTTTCAAAGGATTTCGCGTGCACCATCATGATTGCGCCGTACTTCTTGGCAAATTAAGAAACACCACGGTCTCACGTGAGAAATCGGCGACAGATTTTACCCGGTTATGAAACGCGAACGATAATATTATATCGCGTGGAATATGACCGTTGCTTTTCACCGTATCATATTTTACTCCCGCTTGTAAATTATCCTTTATTGTTCATCGCGAATTGCGTTATTACTACCCTTTATTATTCCTTTTCACACTTTCTAAACCCTATTTCTTCTTTCCTTCTTTTTTCATTATGTGTTTATTTCCACCATAATGATCCTTATGATTTTTAGATCATAAATTCGAAAATTAGATCTAAAAAATTACCACGGTTTGAGCTATTTTCGTTGATTCGATAGAGAATGTTTCAAAGTATATTTTAATTATGTTTCTACTTGACCATCCAATTTCAAGGTAATTCTATTAGGGTCCAAAACTCTTCGCGAATTATTCCAAAATCGTATTACAAAAATAATCCGTTTTTTTTTTTCGAAAAGTAATCATTTCTGTAGTATTTGTAGTTTCTTTTCTATTACACAAGAAATGGCAAGATTTCACGTCCGAAAATTGAAACTTTCATTCAGAAAGCTGTAATTTCTTCGTTTAATCTTCGAAGCAGCGTTTAATATATTTCAAGGAACTAATACTGTTTTTTTGCTTTCAAGTAGAAGCTGTTTATCATATTATCAATATTCTTACATAAAAGAAAATGAATCATTATAGCCGAAGATAAGATTAAATTAATGAAAAAATTACCAATACAATGCTTATACTTTCCTATTTAAAAAAAATTCTAAAAGAACGCCTGCTTTTAGGCCTCTCCAGCTGCATATTCATCCCTTAAAAGAAATATCAATTACTCTGCTTTCTCAAGTGAGCAACGTGTAACTAACAAATGCACTACCCGACTGCGTTATGTTCGAGATGTATTTATGGACAGTCATTGCACAAATGCACAGTCAGATTCCACTCGTTCAGAGACATTCTCGATATTGACGCATTCGCAGGTAAACATTAGACAAATCGTACTACGTGTAAACATTATTGGTCACGTGAAAATTCACAAGGCTCCACGCTTGCGCGCTGTTATACAGGGTGGGTCGCGTGAAACAGGCCACCTAATTATCTTCCCTAGCTGTGGCGGTACGAGAAAATTTCTATACGCAATTTAAATGGTTCTAAAGTATGAATAAGATAGGGAAAACATTTTTTCTGCTCATTTTTTTTACTTTAAAGGTAATCAATGTAATTTTCTATATTTTTTCTGCTGTACATTGTAGCAAACACTGATTCTCAAAAATTGGAAATCAAATGTGAAACTTCTTTTCATTTTTGGCCATTTCTTCCATCATATTCACCCTTTGAAACCATTTAAATTATTCTCGTACCGCCATAGCTACAGCAGATAATTAGGCGGCCTGTTTTACCCACCCTGTATAGAATATTTTCACTCAGCGATGAAAAAATCGTAAGATAAGAGGATGAATTTTTCCTCATCGAACTTGGAGAATTTCTCTGTATACCATAAACGTTCGTTTCGCTATTATCATTCAATCCATAATGAGCTAACGTTTCTTTCGTCCCGGCAACAACGATCTGAGACGGAACCAATCATCGAAACAAGATAAACCACCGTGAAACTTTATATCAATCCACGATCGTTACCTTAATCGTTAACGGAGTCAAGTATAAATAACGTTTCCACCTCTCCTTTTTGTCCTCTCTTTTTTCTATAAGTCTAATTATGTACAGGTGTAAAGAATGTCGTTTAGAAAATTACGTCCTGTATGTGTCTGTGTGTTAGAAAATTGACCGAGATGATCGACGACGAATAAGGGCTAATTAATCCTCGAGTAGAAATTACCGCAATTATATTGTTCGAATAAGACCGCGCGGAATTTATAGGCTATTTATATCGGGAGTAGCGGCTTTGGCAAATGATTTGAAAGGTATGCGAGAAATTATATCGTTGAGACAATTAACGATAGAAAGGATTACCAGACAATTAAACGGCCTGAAATATCCTAATTTCGCGAATTAATATAATTATGCTCCTTAAGGAGAAACATTATTGTATCCTATTATGCTATTCGCGGTAACTTTATTACTATCTTTAAAAAAATATTAACTGTTACTCGATAAATGAAAACAATTTGTTTTAGAAAGTAGACACTGTATAATTACAGATATCTTTAGTAAATGAGAATCTGAAGAGAATGGCAAGTAATATTGCAAAACTAACCATAACTGACAAATACTTAATTTTCTTGAATATTTTCTAAAAACTTTTTTACGAAAATTCGAAATCCGTTATTGTACCAAACTTTATCGAACATCAATAGGAAACTATGTACATATAATGCTAATATAAAATCGTTAATTACCTAATAGAATATTATCTGTTCATATTTTTCCCTAATTTAAACCATTTCCTGAAACTTCGTCTTTCCTTCCATCCACAAAATTAGATTCAATTTCGATGTTTAACAAGTGGACCCAATTAACCCTTTCGCGACCAGTAGGAAGCATATGTCCCACTTGAGTACTCGAGTACAAATTGATCTTCGTTTAGTGTTCGTTACAAATCTGCAGATAAATAACACTTCCTTAAAAAAAAAAAAAAGTAATTCGGTCGCGAAAGGATTAATAGGTCATTGGGTCAATTCGACCCAAAATCAAGCCACAAATTCTTGTTCCTTTACTATCAAATATATCGTTAGGACTGAAATTTAATTTAATTTCGGCTGAACATCCAATAAACATTAATAATGTTTACGAAAGACGACAAAATTTGTGCGATTTTGTTAACGAGAACCAATTATATTTTTCCTTCGCAAATTCCGCGAAAGGGTTAAGACGAACTTCAATTATCCTTCTGGCTAATCGAAGATAACAAAACGGCTTATTTACTCGTCGATCACAAATTGTTTGTACAGGCATAAGCAGGAGGAGAGAACGAGAGCCGATCAGGTTCGTTCACCTCGGACAGTCCGGCATACATAAACTTTCGCGACATACCACGACTGTACCGCGAAATTCGGTGCACGTAAATGCAGCCTCGAGTGCGTGGAATGGATGATCGATCCATAGATCGAACTGTTGAACCGCAAATTCCTTGCGGTTCGACTACAACGTTATATACCGGGACAGACAGAACAATGCGAGCAATGCCCGCGAGGAGATTAAAACGAATTGCATTCCAATAAAAGAACCGATTCCAATATTTACTCGTTTATCCTTTGTTTATCTTCCATGTGATCCCCCACAGTACGATGTTTCGTAGCTGCACGAACTTGCAGATTTGCTTCCATGTGAACCACATTTTCGTCTTATTTCCTACCATTTTTCCTACGTACACAATTATCTTTTAATTGTACAAAAGATATATATATTTTTTTTGCTGTTTTAACTCTTTGAAGCACAGAATTTTAAGACAGAAACAGACTCTGGTTGCACAGGAATTTTATTTTTAAAAAAAGTGTAACAAAGTAGGTATGAATTACGACATAAAACAACTAAAACTAAAAAAAAAAATTATTAGGTGGGACATAAATAATCTCACCATGAAATTTGTGAAAACAGGTTAAATTAGATTAGTTTTGTTTTCTTAATGTTTCAAGGTGGGATGAAAAACATCCCACTGTGCATATGTAAGTACTAAAAAGGTGGGACACTTTTTACCCCAATGAGTTAACCGGAATGAAAAATAATTATTCCGAACTGTAAAATTTTTTTAAATTGCTGTGGAAATATTGTGTAGAGCTAGAAGTTAACAGTAGTTGATAGACTATAATTGTTTTTTTATATATTCTTGTACGATCGTTTAGTATACAATGTGAAACTGAAGAACAGAAATAAGGGACATTCGGATAGTTTCGATTAATCTATCGTCAAGATCTTTCAGTTCTTGTACTTTCGTTCCAAATACACTCGAAAATCTAACAAGAGAAAAGGGTTACGAAGCTTCGAAGCTCGTTAGCTTTTACGAAAAAGCGACCAAAACAGACGAAGTTGAAGAAATTTATTAGGCGATCAGTTTTTCCACTTAAATGATTTTGCAAGCTTCTAAACAGGTGGTAATCTGTTGGTGCGATATCTAGACTACAATACTGGATGAATCGTACTTTTTCAAACAAATTTCTCTTGCCACATGTGATTATGCGCTGTTCCGATAAAAGAGTAGACCTAACTACAAATATCTAGACTACAATACTGGATGAATCGTACTTTTTCAAACAAATTTCTCTTGCCACATGTGACTATGCGCTGTTCCGATAAAAGAGTAGACCTAACTACATGCTTCCAATGCTGACTTGAACCGATTCTGTACCTGTATTCTGTTCAGTTCTAGCACCTTAAAGTGTATTATGCCTTTCGTATCCCGCCAAGCACTTAGCAGAATCTTCTTCGGATGCAAGTTTGGCTCTACCTGTTGTGTACAGGATTCTCCTGGATTTAACCACTGCTTTTAATACTTCACGTGGCGAAATGTTCGCTAAATTTAAAGCTCGGTAAAAATTAACGCAATTTTTTCAATTATTACTGCACCTGTTGCTATGAATATCGAAATTTAGAAATAGATTCTTCGAGAGAGCATACGAATTTGGTCAAACGTTCACTTCCCCTGAAATTCGGAGTATCATAGCGACAAGTGTTCCGAAAGCAAAGGAATTTTTATAAAATAGCCAAGGAAGGATTAGTAGAAATGTGACGAAATATTGTAGAAAATGAGGGAAAATACGTAGAAAATGAATAGTTTTAATTAATATATTCGAATACGAAGTTTCGAAAGCGAAGGAATTTTTACAAAATAAACACGGAAGAATTTCTAGAAATATTGCGAAATATTGTAGGAAAGGAGTTTTAATTCCATTTCTTTTTTAATTTTTTTATTCTACAGAAATGAAAGGAAATTCGAATCACTTATGGAATAATCGCCTAATACATTCGCGCGCGGAAGAGAAGTCCTTCAAGTTCCTCGGTTGGTCGGTTTTACGTAAGAGCGGGCGAGATTCGAAACTTCATAACCCTTGGCATCGGGAACGGAGTCTGAGTAATTATTTTCGTCATCGAGCCGCAAACCGGCGCAAGAACCGTATGCTTCCGCTCGCTATTTGTAAACAACGAGTGTTTGTCAACAACGAACGAACCAGTTCATTATACGCCCTCCGTTACGTTTGCCAAGCGAATAAGTTCGCGATCGTTCAACCCGACCTCCTTTTTTTCGAGAACCACCTTTGCTGCAGAGGCTTCGAACAGCCATCGGAGACGCGAGACACACCGGCAAAGAAGAATGCGCCAGCCAGACCAACGATGACTCGTAACACATCACCTTCAATCGCGGTAATTAATCTTCCACGGACCCTCTGCCATATGTTAACGTTCGCGACATGAACGTCGTGTGCCGTTATTAGCCGTTAACTATGCCACGCTATCCTTAAATCTTTTCTTGCATTCTGGAGCTTTGTGACTGATCTGACGTCCCTTGAAAACGCTGAATCTCTAATTAACCCGATCTGCGGCTCTTCTTTTCTTTCGTTATTGTGTAATTAGCAGAGTGACTTTACACGTTCGATACTTTGGTTAACCTCTTTAACCGCGGATTACTCATCTCAGAGACGAGTGTGAATTTTTATTTCAGTATTGTAACCTGTGGAGAATTTTAGAAGTTCTAGTGAGCTAAGTTAAGGCACGCTATTTCCATCGAAAAAAAATTCGCAACTTTTCGTATAACATTATAAACATGTGTGTTTTTTATAAAAATAATTAGTTAGTTTATTAAATAAAACTGCTAAACAGTGGTGACGTCTTAAAAATAGATGTTTGTAGTTAAAAGTTGACCCTTTGCACTCGGCGGTCATTCTGTTATAGGAAAGGTTGCAAATCGAATCTTTGAAATTTTTTCAAACTAACGTAGAAATAAACTGTGCTACTTTATTGAAATATTCAAAGTATTCTCTATTTCACTACGGTGAACAAATTTACGGAGGCCCATAGATCTGCTCACCGTCTTGATTAATTATTCACCAGGTGAGAATTATTTAGTGTTGCTTCTCAGTCGCCACTCGATTGCAAAGGTTTAAGTGTGTTTGAGTATTTCTAAAATTGGATCTATTTAGGTTTGTAAGAGAAGATTGTGTTACTGTTATCAGTTAAACAATTGAAGGTTAGGCATATTGCATAAGTTTGTGGAGGCCGGTGTATAATAAGAATAGTTTTATTCCGTTGCAAAGGGTTAACGAGATAAGAAGGTGAATTTTGGTTTTTGTTTTTTCAAATCGAAGGCTATATTTTGTTTGTTTGTACGTAATAGCAATTTTGAAGATAATTTCAACGAGCTGTAACACTAAGTCCTACAAGGTCAATGAAAGTGATAAAGTTAGGTGGTACACCGTGTATATACGTGAAAAAATTTTATAAAATAATTTTAAGTTCGAAAAAATGGTTACATTTAATGATTTTTATACTCTTATTTTCTATGCATCCCTTTATTTAATTATGACAAATTTATAATTTCTTTCGATTAGTTTTAATGTAAAAGTCTATATGATATTTCATAATTTAAAAGAAAATTTCTAGAAAATTCTGGATGCGATATTAACTTCAAATTACACGGAAAAAATGTGGAAAAAGAAATTCCCAAAATAAGGACGATTTTTCATTTGAATTTCCTTATGTAACAATTTCTACCCACCCTAATATTTAATTAAAATATGAATAAATACGTTCATTGAAGAGGTTCAAAAAATATTTTAACCCTCTACAATACGGTTCTCCGTCGTTCGTGAGAAGAAAAATTATGATCGATTGCAAATTTACATTTTCACGAGAGAAACTAGAATTAACAATCGTTATAAAGAAATTGGTAATAAAATGAAACATAAAATATAGATAAATGAATAGGTATGTACCTTCCAAGTCACACTATGAAACATTAATAAAAATAATTCCCATATGAACCACTCAGAAGCTAAAATGATTACCTCCATTTTTTAATATTCTCCTAATTTCAGTACCAATGCTTCCCGCTTTAATTCTCCATAAATAAAAAAAATTTAATAAATTTAATTTGACAGAGTGTTAGTCACTTCAGTTTCTGAGCGACTCACATAAACACGTACGTAGATAAAACATAGATAAAACTCGATTAAAAAAAGAAATATGTACGTTTCGAAAGAAGAAGATTTTTCACATTCCAGAAAAACGACATTTTCACCGGAGAAGAACACTTGCCGCCGATAAATCCATTAAAACCGCGGTATAGAAAAATAATAGACAGCAGGTTCAGCACGGATATATAACGGGGAGGGAAAAAGAATGCAAGTTCTGGCTTGGTCTAACGAGACATGACGATCGCGAGGGGTGAAAGAAGGAGGACAGTAAAAAGAAAACACACGAGGTCGGCGATACTCTCTTGATCCATTTGACCGAGTTTTTCTTACGTCGCTTGCCTTTTTGCCCGATCTCCCACTCGTGGCACGAACCCGCCTTACGAGATCGTTGACCGAATGACACGGAGAGCAGAGCACGAGTCCCTCGTTCACTCGCGACGTCGTTAAACCCGGGGAAACAACTGACTTGGTTTTATCGGCGCACGTGGGACAACCTTATCGGATGCGCATCCGCTTTATGCACGTGCATCTATCAGTATGAAACGTTCGATAAAAAACAGCGTGGGGTCGTGTGTCCAAGTCTAACATTCACCGTGGGGTGAAAAGAAGGGGAAATTTTCATCGATTTTCACACAGTCGATCAATCGACGACGACACTCTGTGATTATTCGGAGAAATTTTCGAAAAATTTTCTGAGCAAGAATTTTTCTATTATTCGCGATAAACTGCTGGGGAAATTAATATATATTTTGTTTTTTCTTCAAATTGGTTATTTAAAGTCGCATCAACCACATTTATAGGTTATTAGCGACTTAACCCCTTAACCTATGATTTCTTTTCTTACCGTGCATCTAAGCGTCAGCCATTTTCTATTTCAGTACTGCATCGGGTAATAAAAGTTCATCTGTTACAGATTAATTATATTTTGTAATTCTCAATCTTAGGAATTTAAACGAAAGTTAGGATTACCATGAATTTTTCTTACTGATATAACTATTTTTCTCGCATTTTCGTCAGAATCTCTGCCACGAGTCTCACACGTTGTTATAGGTTAAGGGGTTAATGGCTAGGCTCACAGTTTATTATACAATTTGGTATGCTTTAAGTGGTTCGGTAAGTTCTGATAGTAGAATTGCATTCTGTTGTGGATATTTATGAAGAGAGATTTTCATTGAACGAATAGTCTTGGCAATATCGAGAACTGTGTGGACGTGTCCAAGTCTAATATTCGACAGGGGGAAATGTTCGAAAAAATTTTCTATTATTCGCGATAAATTGCTGGGAAAATTAATATTTAAATTGGACCCCGTTGTGGATGTTTGCAAGGAGAGATTCATTGAGCAATCACGGTAATATCTGGACAATATTGATCTCGAAGGGAATTTTGAAAAGTAATTTCGAGAATTCTTGAATTATTAACAACGAACGAATAAAAAAATTAATATTTAAGATAGAATTTGTCGCAACTATTTGTAAAGAGAACATTTAACTACAGGTTTAAATAATGTGTTTTTATCAAATTTTGTAGATTTTAGAATTTTCCAATTTAGTTAGCGAACATCTTCGTCGATGAAATGTCATAACTAAAAGACGAACTCCTGCGAGAAGTAATTTAAAATAGTGTTTTAGAAAAATGTGTCGCAATCCATAAATATGTAAAATTATGTGTAAACAGCAGGTAAATGAATCCTTTCGCACTTGCGCAATCGAAATGTTCCAACTTTTATTTCAATACCCTAAATGGTAAAAGTAAAATACACGAATATATTCTCCATGAAGATTTCTAGTTACGCAATAATCGATTCCTTGTTTTCTTTAAATATCCTGCTTTTAACACCCTATGGTAAATTATAGGAACATACATAGGAAGACTCGCAGAAAATATCTAAAATTAGTGTTAATTTCAAAGCAAATATCCTTATTCCAAGTTTCTTCGAGGATAGAACTTTCACAAATTAAACTGTCCACAGAGTTGTTAAATAAAACTACAGTTGCTAAAAAAAAGGGGGGATTTAGATACAGCTGTATGTAGATTAGTACTCACGCATTGATTAATTACATACAAATATGTGAAATCTCTGATCGTCTAAATAAGATCGTTTTGTGAATTTTTATAACAATATATTATGAAACTTTTATTTCATAATAGAAATTTAAATTGTTCAAATCAAACGAAATTCGTTTCAATTTGCGTGCATTTCCAATTGGAAAAAGTCTCTGCTAACGAGTTAATCCCCTGGTTCGAGAGTTCCACAACCAGGAATTCACTTTTAATACTCAGTGGTGAACATGTCTCGGTAAGTTTGATGATTTCTTCCGGCGTTTAAGCGAGCAATGCGGCCTCCGTTTGGCCGCATTACCGCAAACTATTCCCCAGCCGAACGAGTGGATAATTTCGCAGGCAAAGAGGTAAACAGGCCAATAACTCGTGTCTGCGGTCGCTTCCTTTGTTTTCTGCGGCTTTTCCTTCGCTCCTTCTCGCGCTTCTTTTTTTTTTTTCAACTTTTTTATTTTCTTAAATCTCCCCGAAGATTTTCACTCAATGGAACAAACTTTCCTTCAAGACGGTTTTCTGTGAAAATTGGCTTACGAGTGGCCGTGCGTCCTAATGATATCAAACGCTGTATCGTTCCTTTGAGAATACTTTTGTAACCATACGAGAGGATTTTTAGAATTATTGATAAAATACAAAAAAAATTATAATCGTAACATAAAATTCAATCTGTAGTATAGAAAATGTCTAATATTTTATGAAAAAATAAATCAAAATCGTTTGCAGAAAATTTTATTTCGCACGTTTGATTTATTTTTTCACGAGGAATATATACTTTCTTTCTTACTGATCAAAAAGAAAAAAAAACTCTGCACAGAGAGTTATATGGTTTTACATACAACTTTTACATTATTGACTGACTATTTCTCGAGATGTTTGAAGTTTCAAATGACAACTGTAGAAAATTTCAATATGGAAATTACATTTTTGTAAGAAAACGGTATAGACAGAAACAAGCTTCAATATTTGGTTCATAAAGTAACGATCTCATGTTCAGTCGTGGGTAAAGTTTGGGTTTCCTTAAATTTTTTTATTAGATATTTAAATTTTCAACAATTTTCTATTGTAATTCTTCGTACATATTTTTTTCGTTAACACACGTACAAACGTCGTTATTTTGCAATACACACCATTATAACGATACATCATTTCACCGTAATCATCACAATTATTTCCATCATGGTTAGCACCTTTAGAGTTTGCATTTCACATTCATCAAAGCATTCACGGCTGTAAGTAAGAGTAAGTTCGTATAGCCCTGAGAAACAATTACATGAAATAGCTGAATGAATAAGCGAGCAACGAAGGCGCCATCATTACGCAAACACGCGCTGACTAATAATGAAAATTCTAGCCGACTAATGAAGAGAAACGAGTAATTCCATGGATCATCCATTATCAGCGTAAAACACGACAACCTAGCCCACGCGATAAAATCGATTTACCGCGAAAGAGTATGACTAATCAGACGAGTTTAATAATAGATTCGGTTAGGTGTTACGTTATGTTGTATCATAAAGTTTCAAGTGGTTAAAATGCAGGAAATAAAAGCCAACGGAGTTGCCAAGTGAAATTAATATAGCGTTGCACAATATCATTTTCATAAATGATTAAAGAACGTCGCGTGCGAAAATAATTGTTTATCTATTAGATCAGATTCGTTCGTTCGTAGAGAACTCTATGCAACGCTGTATATATATTTTAACCCTTTCGTTACTGTTGGCGCATGTAGCCGCTTTGAAAATTTACTCACTCTGTACAGTTCACGCCTTTGCATCTATGGACGAGATATCTCGCGACGCGATGTCATTCATGCGACGCTTCGGACGTCAAATCTCCCATGTCTTTTCCTTAAGACGTGAGATGTCTCGTTCTAAAAGTCGCATGAACGATATTGCGTCGCGAGATATCTCGTCCAAAGCGTCGCGAGATATTTCGTCTAAAGCTTTGCGAAATATTGCGTCCAAAGCGTCGCGAGATATCTCGTCCAAAGCGCCACGAGATATTTCGTCCAAAGCGTCGCGAGATATCTCGTTCAAAGCGTCGCGAGATATTTCGTCTGAAAGCGTCGCGAGATGTCTCGTTCAAAGCGCCGCGAGATATCTCGTCCAAAGCGCCGCGAGATATTTCGTCTAAAGCTTTGCGAAATATTGCGTCCAAAGCGTCGCGAGATATCTCGTCCAAAGCGTCGCGAGATATCTCGTCCAAAGCTTTGCGAGATATCTCGTCCAAAGCTTTGCGAGATATCTCGTCCAAAGCTTTGCGAGATATCTCGTCCAAAGCTTCGCGAGATATCTCGTCCAAAGCGTCGCGAGATATTTCGTCCAAAGCGTCGCAAGATATTACGTCCAAAGCGTCGCAAGATATCTTGTCCAATGCGTCACGAAATATCTCGTCCAAAGCGTCACGAGAAATCTCGTCCAAGGGTCGCGAAATATGTCATCAAAAACGTCGCATGAACGACACTTCGTCGCGAGATATCTCGTCTCAAGACGTGAAAAGGTCAACTTCCACCTTAATTTAATAAAACAAATTTTACAACGACACAGCCAAAACAGAGGTTACTTTTACGGTTTTAAAGTATAGAAGTTTCCTTTTTACGTAATCCAAGCGCCAGAGGAAAAAAAAAGCAAGAAAAAAGGTTTCAACGACAACAAAGATAATAAGCATGAACAATATCGATTCATCGTGGTGTAATTGACTCCCTAACAGAGACAGGACGAAACATCGATAAACTTGTCCATCTTGGTCACTCGGTTATCGATGATAATTAGAACTCGATTGGAAACGACGCGAGGCTACGGATGTGCATGTACAAATGTTCCGCCACGATGACATGCATAAATACATGAGAATGCTCGTGCTATAACTATATTCGATAATATAGTCGTATGTACAGCGGGTGGTCAAATTATTACGATCACTTTGATATTACGTATCACTCTCAGATTCGAAGGTACACTCAAAATGAAACTTTTTTCTATTACAAAAACCATCGTAATAAAAGATTTTAAGATGGCTAAAATTTTTTTAAATACTTCTATCAATATTTTTCGCATACTTTCAATATGTTTTCTACAGTTGTGTTTTATTCCTACGTCATCATACCAAACTGATATAAATTTCTTAATCAATTACCGCTTGTTAGTTGTCACTTCGAATGCAATTCGAATTCTATTTATATTCATAATACGACGACTTGCCAGGCCACTATAAAACTTGAACTTTTTTTAGCTAGAGTTGTGAAATTCTAGTCAAATTTATATATTTAAAAGTTAGAATTATTTGTAATAAACCATATCTAGCTAATTGTAACATGATAGAAACGAAAATTATTGAACCAACGTAAGAAGCTTCAACATGATCTTTCTATAATCATCTATGTAACGTATAAACATACTTCAATTATGAATAATAAAATTAAATATAATAATACGTAATAAGATAAATTTAATATTTGCTTATTTCTAAAAAATAGAAATTACTATTATTGAAAACATAAAATATGTAATTTTTTTTTCATTTGATCATAATAATTCGATCAGCCACCTGTATATGTACGCAAGTAACAACTTCGGTAACAACACGAAGGAGCAGGAGTTCGACATGGCGCCAAGTCTCGTCGTGTGCGACGATAATGACACCGTATTACGTATACTCGTTTATTCGAAGCGGAGGCATGTAGAACGACGTCCTTCTTTTTCTACCAACCTCCTTCCTTCCGTGTGCTTCCACGCTACTATCGTTTATTCGCGTACACCATTCTTCGGGGAATCACACGGCGCTAGAACGGCTCTCCTTCGGTGACACAGTTGGGCAAACTTCCACTTCGCAAACACGTGACTCTGCGGTTCTTAAATTTCTGTACGTCGTCCGTATCGTTTATATCCTGAGAGACTTTAGCGTTACCGTTGTTTTTCGTCGTTGTTAGCGAAAGAAAATTATTACAGGTTTTTTGTCGCGTTCGATTTGGGGATTCCTAGTGAAAATTTCATTTTTACAGTACGTCGAGGAAGTCGAATAGATAAAAAGAGCTTGTACCAATCTGTGTCTTAAAATGATTCGTCAGATAGTTATGGCAAATTGAATATTTATTTAGGTAAATGTTGAAAAACTGGTTCCTCGAGACTGTAAAGTAGAATGGACGAAGTTCTATTGAAAGAATTTTCTTTCAAATTCAATAGTAAATTTATTATCTATCACATTTTCTATAAAGAGTCTGCCATAATTGTCACGAAAATATCATTTAAAAATGCTATTGGCAATAACTGGTTTAGAAGCTAGCTCTATATTTGTGAAAAACTGTCAGTGTCCACCAGATGGGACTTTTCGTGGCTTCAACTGTTGAAATATTTTTAAACGAGTACAAAGAGAATGCCTCGAGTGTCTCACTGGTCAAAATACGAAAAAAAAAAAATACTCGTTGCAGTCGTTGTGAAAATTACTTCAATCACCTTTTCATTCCTACCGTGAAATTGCAGAGTATAAGAGAAACGCATGTTTATGCAAAAGTAATATATAATTACCTGCACGTTTGAATTTTATTCACTTTCGTTCAACGAAGATCATCAATTTTCGAAATACGCTTTTTGATTCTCTTTTCCTCACTTTTCTTCTCCCCTTCCTCTCCTCTTTTCTCTTCTCTCTGTTTCTTCGTACATTTTCTCACTGACTCTTGTTTGACATTATTGCTTACCAATTGTCGGTAAGTAATTAACGAAGGCACCCTTAAAACCGATATTTTCCAGGACAGCAGGTCTACGAACCTCCATAAATTATTTACCGTATGTTAGAGATTTAAGCAGTGAAATAGTTTGAAAGAACCAACTTCTAACGAACTGTTACAATGTCTCGTATAACGTAAAAATACCTTAAATATTGAAACAAAATAGTTATATTCATTAATACATCTATGGTATACTTCTATGTTAGTTTTAAAAAAACTTCCTCAATTTTACTTAGCAAACAAGCTCTGATTTGCTACCTCTCTACAGCAAAAAGTCCTTCGTGGGCCAAAGGGTTAACTTCTTCAGGCGAAACCAGTTTTCGATAACACTTTTAAATTCCATTTTCGTACCCCTTCTAACACACTCCTTCGAGCTACGTACAAAACGTTTTCCACAATTTTATCGTCAATTGTACAATCTCGCTTGCAAGAGGAAACAGATAAACGAAGGATCGTATTATTGTTTGCAGGTTTATCACATGCTAGTCACACATTTTTTCCTCTCCTCTCGTACCCATATTAGTCTAGAGTCACTGAGAGGACATCATACCTACTGCGTGCATCGTAACACGATGAATGTCGAAGAACCGCTGCAATTTTAAATATTCATGCGCGTTACGAGCGTCGGGGCTCGGTTATACGAGCGTGGTGGCATCGTTGCGCCTTCGACCACCTCCGACAGAGCCAGTCATAAAACGCGTACGCGTGTAATCCCTTAAAATCCTGTTGCGAGGAAGCGTGTACACGCTTGTGCAACTCCTTTCAGCGACGCTTCAAAGGAGAGTCTTCTCGCGTGCCACCGAAAACCCGCCCCAACAATTTAGATCGCGGGACGCGTTCATTAGCGACGAATAATGGTAGAAAAGAAGCGAGGCAAAGTGGAAACTAGTTAGCGAACCGAGAGGAAACTTTGTTGCCACTTGTGCCTGACAATTATTTACGATTTAATCCGATTACTTCTTATTGTTATCCTCTGGATAAACTTTGTGTGTATGTATAATACACATGAAACAGAGGTGTTTGAAAGATTATTTAAACAGTCCATACCCATGATTCATTCCCTCTGTTATGTTGTTTTACCGTAATTCTTTGTGGTTGAACTGTGCACGCAAAAGAAGCTTTAAAAGTTCTACGTACAAGGTGAGCCCCGTAAAACAGGCCACCTAATTATCTTCTCTAACCTATGGTGGTACGAAAACATTTTTATGTGTAATTTAAATTATTTCAAAGGACGAGTAAGATGGAAGAAATTGCCAAAAGGAAGTTTTACATTTGAGTTGAAAATTTAGAGTACATCGTCGTTTTATTATGCATGCTTAAATGCGCATCAGTATCTACTGCAATATATAGTATAAAAAATATATTGAAAAAATAAACAGAAAAAATGGAGTTTATAAGGAAAAATTCTTCCATTTTATTCACACTTTGAAATCATTTAAATGACGTATGAAAATGTTCTCGTACTACCATAGCTGGAGAGAATAATTAGATGGCTTACGTGGCCGATCCTGTATACGATTGTTTCAATTTACCTTCTGCAAGTACAATGAACGATTCAGTTATGTTTTTGTTCAACGACGTAGCGTAACACATTATTAAACAAAAGAACTGGCTCCGTTACACTAAGAAATCAATCTGCATAGAATTGAGGCTACCATTTGCATAAAAATGCGTTTCACTTATACTCTACCATTGCAGACTTCAATTGTGCACAGTCGATCGCGGATATTCATCTCGTGATTGTTAATTTCAATTTTTTTCACCAAGTCGAAGTTCACGAGGCAATCAGCAAACTTCTCAGGGATTTTATTTGTTTGAAGATCCAAAAATCGGGATGCAAATTTAGGAATTTTTGGCTATTTACTTATACGTGAAACTTGTCCAAATTTGATCCATTAGAAGAACTTACTTTTCAAAGATAAAAGAACCGTTGAATTTTGAAACGTCGATTTAGAATTATTCGGTTACCGTTATCGATACTTGTCAAATACGAGAAAAATCGGAAAATCAATTTTTCGAATGCAGTCATTCCGCGGCTAGTACACACTGAAACATCTAGCGGTAAGGGTTGAAGCAACACATCGACGAACCCCATAAATCATCGCACGACGGCGCAAACGTTCAGTTGCAAGCCGTGTCTCGGGACGCATTTTCTTCCCTCCTCGAACCCGCGAACTTCTACTCGTAATTTACATCAATAGTGGACAGACGTCTGCGACAGACGTTTCCATCGTGCGTCCAACGCGGCTTCTTTGCCCCTTCGTTGGTGTCCTTCTCGTGTTCTCGCATCCAGACGTCATAATTTGTTCTCACGATGGTAAGTACAACGGATAACACAGACTTCGTGTAATCACAAAGAGAATCGTCGTCTTGGGCGTTTGATTGTGCAACAAGTATTGTCCCGTTATCTTTAAGCAACCGTTTAAGGGTTGAGAGAAAAATTTTCTAGGAAATTTTGAATATGTATTTTTTTTACGATATTAATTTAGTAACATTATTTTTTAAGATACTCGTAATTCGCTTTAAACATTTCGTATCATTGACTAACACAGTAATTGGCTTTCGTTTCGCTACTACGAGCGACTATAGTCGACCAACGTGCAAGGTGAGGCATGTAAAGCGCGATAATTGAATATTTTCAAAAATATTGACGATATTGAAATAAGTTATTAGGCAAAATTGAAGTATTTTATGGAGCTCACTTTTCGGCGTAGTGGTTCAAAAAGATCCTTAAAGTAACTATCGTATACTTCTGAACAGTTGTTTTTCTTTTTTTTAATTTTCAAAGTCATTTTCAGTTTTCTTTTTTCTGTGGACAAATGCAAACACCATAGAAAGAATTCGTTTATTTACCATCTATGCAAGTGTATTGTAGCTGACGGGCTTCATTTCGAACATCGATTCAACATGTATAATGAACACTTAGGTTCATCTATAAAAAACTGAAGGTGGAATAGCAAAAATGAAAACAGAAAAAAGTTGATAAGGGTCTCTTTGAACCATATTGTGCGACTCAAAAAAAGAAAAATTCAGATCGATCTACTAATAATAGAATAATTCAACGTGACACCCTGTATAAATGGACAAAAGTGCTATCAGTGCAACTGCGTAATGTAAGCGATTGTTTTTTCGGCGAAGATGACTACCGCAGCGAAAGGGTTAAATAGATTCTCTTATGAGGCGAGGTGAAACAGCGATTCACATGAACATCGTAGATTTGTATCTACGTACATGTAACCTTTGCATTTAAAATTTTGCAATAATTATATCAGAGAGAGAAAGAGAATTGATGATACAAAAATAAATGAAACGTATGGAATTTATAAAATTATAAAATTCTCCGATGCGATCGTCAATCTTCGTATACGAGAAATTTACAATTCCGATTGACTTTTATCAGCCAACAATTTTCGATGCACCGCGAAGAGGTCACCGCTTGATGTACAGACAAATAAATCAACCTTGAATTCACACTGTAGACAAGGGAAGAAGGAAGGAAGAGGATCGTGGTGGGAGAGATGGATAAAAACGACAGGGAAGAACGAGACAGCGTTATCCATTAATTGCAGTCATCGTATCTCTGATATCCAACGACTTTTACGAGCGGAGCTGCACGGAAACGGCGGCAAGATTAGATCACAGGACATATTAAAAGTAATTAATGAAGTCCGAGGAGAAACATCGTCTGTTTTACCGTACGGAGAGATTACCATGCCGCGGGATTTTTCCCGCGAACGATCGTGACATTTTATCCCCGGCAAAATATGCACCGGAGGAATTCGCCCACCGGAGACCGAAGGGAACAAAGAAGCCGAGGATTTTAGCGAATTTTGAACGATCCGTAGACCAATCACTCGTCCTTCCGATAGAATATCGTCGAATCAATCATATATTCGGTTTCACCGAGGAGGAAAACATTATTTCTCTAACATCAAACGATCTTTCGTTTTCTTTATAAAAAAAAAAAAGAAAAATATAGGAGGAAAATATTTCGAATATTCCCATGTCACCGTGCAATTTATTCGATTCCCAAGACTATCCATGCGAAGAGTCGCAATTTTGTCCGGAATGATCCATCGGAGTATCTATATTGCGCAAATCGTAAAGATAGCTCATGAAAATCTCTCTCTTCTATACGTGGAGGTTATGAAAATACAGGTGCAACAGTCGTTACGCACAATGGCGTCATTAGAGTAACTTGTTACCGACAAATGCCACTACAATCACCAGTCACGTTCTATAAATACGCACGATGACTCCTAACTCCAAGGTGTGTCTGGGGACAGGTCGCCGGGAGAAAGACCTGCATCCATTTTCCTCCGGACGACAATGTGACGCGCGGAGGAAGCGCGAGAACATTGAACCAAAAACGTATTCTAGAACAATGCGTACGACGTTGAAACATTCTTTCTGCATTCGTTTGCTACGAAACTGTTAAACGCGTTCCTTCTTCTCGTTTAAAAAAAAACAATTGAAAATATAACATAAAATTATGATACAAAGAACATATTTATAATATGAAATTAACGTAATAATATTACACTATAATTTGTTTTTCATTACATTTGAACTTATTTTTTTAACCAAGAAGAAGTAACGTGTAATAATGTATACATTAACATTGTAATACTGAACATATTATTTCTTCTCATTTGAAAGAATAATTAATAATAATATAGGAAACAGTTATAATATGAAATTAACATAATTAACAAAACATATTGTTTCTTCTCGTTTGAAAAACTAATTAATATTATATGAAATTAACATAATTAATAAAACATATTATTTCTTCTTGTTTAAAACAATAATTGAAAATACGATACAGAATTATAATATAAAGCACGTATTTCTGATACGAAATGAACATAATTGAGAAAAATATTATTTCTCGTTTAAAACAATAACTGAAAATATATTATAAGTTATAGTATAAA